>NW_005842061.1:485921-498211 GCF_000455745.1 Alligator sinensis | reverse complement strand
GTGGGGGGGGGGGGGGGGGGAGAATGTGGTTTTTAGTTTACTGTCTTTTATTCCAATGTAAACTCAGTTGTTAAAAGTCATTCTTGATCACAGAATTACTTCAGAGGCTTTTACTGTCACCAAAAATAATCATGCCCAGATTAAATTTTGTGGAAACAGACCTTCAAATATCTTCAGACCAATAGAAATGTTTACACATTTTTTAAAAATTCAAGTAAAAAAGTTGGTCTTTAACACTGCAAGGAAGTGCTCATTTGCTTTAAATTAAAACACACCCTCATTATACATTTTTTCAAAGGTATCTAAGCTACTTAGGAATCTGACTCAGGCACTTTTAAAAGTTTTATGGCTCAGTGGATAAAGTCCTATGAATTGAAACTTGAAAATGACTTGTTGCTGTTGTTCATGCCAAATGAGACAAGAAAAACAAGCACGGTATAGACATCAGCAAGTACAATGAACTGGATTCTTAAAGTGCTTGCACTTGGAATAATCTGATGTGCATTAGCAAAACCAAGCTGTTTAAGTTGATCATGCTCCTGTAAACCTAATAGTATATTACAGTAAATTTTAGTACCATATAAGTCAGAGAAAGAAAAGACCTACAGCTTTATGTCATCTAGTCCTTGGACTTCTCTTCGCAGAATATTTGCTAGCGTGCTGTCCAGCTTAGCTTTAAATGTCTTCAAGGATGGAGCTTACATGATTTTCCACTGAGGACTATTTCCTAAACTTTTAAACCTTGCTGTTATAAAATTGTCAGTCTCCATGTCCCAGCATTAGTCCAATATCTTCCTTTACTGAATTTCATCTTGTTGATTCTACTTAAAGTCACTGCCTCCATATCAAATAATAAATTTTCCCCATACTTAATGTTTACACCCTTCCTATATTTGCAGACTTCTTTTTAGTCCCCAAATTATCTTCCCTCTTAGTACTGTGTAATTACTCTGTATGCACTTAGTTCTTATGCTTTCCTCAGAAGCCTCCCAATTATTTGTTTCTGAACTTGAGTTTTGCTCTGTTGTCTGAGCTATATGTGATATTCCAGGCATAGTTTCAGCAGAAACAGAGAGAGAGGAACTATCACCTCTCTACACACTGTGATGTAATGACTACGTATGCAGCACAAAACAAGCTGTTTCTTCTCCAAATGAAATGAGAATGCCAAGTGGCCAGCTGGGCTGATTTGAATCACATTTACAAAAGGGGGGAGGAAAATAAAATGCCTCTCATCCAATCTCCCATGTACTATGCATCAGCCCAGAAGGAGTTCCATCATTGACATTCTGAAGCCATGAAAACTGAGGTTTATAAATGGAGGGGATGACCCAATATTAACTGCAGCATCTTCAAACACAATACTGTGATCACTGCATATATGTAATATTATTCAAGCAGCATACTGGGTACTTTGGAAAAAAAAACTAAACATCACAGTAGCAAATTAGTCACTGGCTTCAGTAGACTCTGCCAAGATGCTTTTGCAAAGTAGTTTTTATTCAGCTATAGCCTAAACTCAGCAGCAGAGGCAGCTGGGCTCCTGCTGGGCTAGAAAAGCAATTCAGGCCCAGGGTGGCAGCTCAAGGCACTAGAGCGTTACCTGGATCACAGGGCATGAAATTAGCAGCAGTGAGCAGGTTGGAGCCAAGAATACTTTGCAGTTGCAAGCGCATCTTTCGATACTAGAGTTCTGCTCCTGATCACTCTATGGGGGTTGCACCCCCTACCTGCTCCAAAATGGCTGGGCAGTACAGCACCAAAGCAGACAATGCTCTAAGATCCTGCAGCAGGGGAGTTAACCCCATGCCATTTGCCTCACAGAACGATTCAGAGTGACCAGAAGCAGAGTCCTTTCCAATTTAAATATAGAAAAGGACAACACAATAAATATCAAGAATGGCTTGGTTAAAGCTCAGGACAGGAGTCAAGGAAGGGCTACTCCCATTTCTCCCACTAACCTCTGAGTATGTCATTTAACTTCCCTGTGCTGCAGCCCTTTTGTCTATAAAACAGGGAAAACAATAGCCTTATTTCTCGTTGTGCTTTGAAATCCTCAGATGCAAGGCACTACAATTAAAAGCACACTACACTAATATAATACAGAGCCTTTTATTTCTGGGTCACTGGCTCAGCTCCAGCCCATAATTCTGGTGTTTTGTAATTCAATGGACATGATTTTCTTAATTGTGTCTCAAGAGTAACCAAAGGGGATGCTGTGTTCTTAGTGTTCCTGAAAATCAGGTACCTAGATACAAAGTCTAATTTGAGGCAACCAGGTTTTGAAAATCCTGGCCCACGTATCCATAAGGAGAATCCCCTTTCCATTGGAGCTGTTAAGGGCCACATCCTATGTATAAAATAGATTAAATGTTAAGGCTTCAGGTTTGTAGTGCAGATTACTGTGGAGTTCAGGACTGGTGGTAGATTCAGTGGGGCGAGTCTGGTGGTGTCCATCAAAGATCATAGTCAATAAGTGTCTACAGCATGAGAAAATACACAGCATCATCCATTATAGTAACAGAAGAGGTGTAAGAACAGAATGGCCAAGGAGGCTGAACTACTATTTCCATACCTAAAGATATTTCCTCTGAGTCATAAAGAGGGAAGTCTGCATTGCTGTCAACCACACAACACCTGTTCTGTAGACAGGATTTTGCTCTGCAGGTCTGGAAAGCTAGCACTTTTCACAGGCAGTAAAATTCCCTTCAACTGGAATTTTCAAAAGTGACTAAGAAGCAACAAGCCCATTCATCTGTCCCCCTAGAAATCAATTAGGTGCCCAGATAAATGGGACCTGTGCCCTAAATTATTCCAGAGCTTTTCAAAACCCCACTCTGTGTTCAAATTAGTTTCCACCCCCTCTTGCTGTGCGGTTATCTAGCCATCAGCAATTATATTGCAGTCATCTGACCCTAGTTATTTCTGTTTGCATAAAAATACATAGAAACCTCACCCACATAAATAATTCAGTCATCCATGATCTTCTAGCTAACTATGATGGAGCACATCATCCTGATCTCCAGGGCTTTGTTATTTAATGAGTCTAAGGTACTGAAATGTTTACCATGCAAAGAGTTTTTTTAAAGCTAAAATGAAATTTATCTAAAAGCCACAAGCCTAGATTTCCATTAGAGCAGACTGAAGTATTTTTCTGCCACTTTTAAAGCTTAGCATCACTGTTCATCATGAAAGTTGTAATGCCGAAAAGGTTATTAGCATCACTGTTCATCATGAAAGTTGTAATACTGAAAAGGTTCCCAGCCACTGTTGTGGGATAGCACATTTGCTCCCCTTCCTTTCACATGGGCTTCTGCCAAGATGGATTCACTCAACCATTTTACAAATGGTCCCCTTCTGATGTCAAAAGAGTCCCATAAATTGCTGCAATACATCTTGAAGTGCTGCAAGAATGAGTGCACAGGACTTGGGGTTGAATTTGAGGAGTGCCAGTACAAAGTAACTGGATAGTAATTTATTTACTTACTGGCATTTCCAGAATACTAATCACTGTAGCACCAAAGTGCCTCTGAAGTCCCAGGGTGAAAAGACAGTAACCCCTTTGTTATCCCAGAGAGAACTTCTCATCACTGCAGGACAATAGCTGACTAAAACTAATGACAGTGCTTGCTTCTCTGGAAACTAGATTTGGACTGTATATGTTAACACTCAGGTTGACTTAGTGGAGGATGAAGCTGATTGCTATCCCAATTCTCAAAGAACAGGTTCATATTCCACTGGAAAGGCAGAATATTTGCTGCAGAAGAAGCAGGATGCTTCATATTCCTGTGGTCCCAAATGGACTGAATTTCTGCGGGCTTGAATCCCACCTTTCCACTGCAAAGACGTTCCAAAAATGGAGCGTTTTCTTATGCCAATATTTTAATGCCTTTAGGTAGGATGTGAACTTCGATACTGGTACACTGTCAAGGAAGTGAAACAAATACCACCATGTCATGGAGTACAGAGGGCTGACAACAGCACCCACAAATTCTGCATGGAAAAGAACAAACCAAGACAAAATAAAAATCCCAATCTTCAAATTAAGTGGTGGCAGTCTCTCTGCAATTAGGGATACAGTGATCCTTAAAACGGCCATGAAACAGTTTTTAGGAATAAAATGTGAGCATGTTCTCATTTACTTCCCACAAGAAAGCCAAAAAGTTAGTGAAAAAGAAAACTCGCTTTTCCCTCCCATGGCCTCCTTGCTTTCCAGAAAAATAGCTCTCCAAAAAGGTCTCTATAACAGTATCTTCTGCTGGCAAGAAGGCCTCAGCAGAGAACCTTACTGAGGATGCTATGAATGGCACTGGGCAGATACTTAAATAAGCAAGCAACAAGAACCTTAAAGTTACCATTTTAACTCCCTTTTATCCAAGCCCCTTTGGAAGAGTGACCAAGTACTCCAACTCAGGGCTATTTAAAGACATGTGTAATGGACTTGGTGATTTCAGGCTGTTTCCTAATGTGCAGATATCCAATAAAAAAACAAAACAAAAACCTAAACCCAAAATTGCTCCTTCACAGGCAAAGTTAGATACAAAGTTAGAAATCTAATTTAGGGTAACTAAGTTTTGAAAATCCTGGCTCATGCTTCCATAAGGTGGAGACCCCCCTCCCACAGAACTTGGATCTGTTAAGACGCATGTCCTACAGGTAGGACAAGTACAAAGTCCTGTACCTGGGACAGAATAACTGCAGGCACAGATACAGACTGGGGGACAACTAGCTAGATGGCAGTACTGCAGAGAAGGACCTGGGAGTTACAGGGGACCATAAACTGAATACAAGCCAACAATATTAACAGCAGTGTCACTTGCGTATCAACGGAAATAGTTCTTTCACTCTATTCAGCATTGGTGAGGCCTCACCTGGAGTACTATGTCCAGTTTTGGGTCCTACACTTCAAGGAGATTGTGGCGAGTTTGGAAAGAGCCCAGCACAGAGCAACAAAAATGATCAGGGGCATCTTCAAAAGGAGACTAGATGTACACCTTGCTGGGGTTATTTGACCCCAGCAGTCTTTTCTGCGCAGTGCAAGGGAGCTGGACTCGATCTCATGAGGTCCCTTCCAGCCCTAAACTTCTGTGAATCTGTGTGAATCTGAGAAGCAAGATTTATGAAGAAAGGCTGAGAGAAGTAGGGTTATTAAAGAAGATAGGAAGCCTGAGGGGAGTGGATTTGATAACAGTCTTCAAATACCTGAAGGGAGATTACAGAGGATGGAGATGGGCTTTTCTCTGTAGCTGTAGGGAACAGAACTAGGGACAATGGCCTGAAGCTGCAGCAGGGGAAATTTAGGCTGGAGATTAGGAGAAACTTTTTAACTACAAGGGTGGTCAGGAATTCGAACAGGCTACTCAGAGAAACTGTGAAACGTCCATGCTTGGAAACTTTTGAAAGTAGGTTACACAAATGGTTGGGACGGTTTAGTCAGGGATGATCCTGCCTTGAGCAGGGGGCTGGACTAGATGACCTTACGAGGTTCCTTCCAACCCTACCTTCCTATGAGCCAAAGATAGATGGAATGTTATTATTCCAGGACTGCACAGTGTGGATTGTCCTTAAGTGGTGGTTCCTTCAATCCAAGGGAAAAAAATCTGATGTTAAGGAGGGGTGCAGATTGTGGAAGCTTGTGCTGCTTTTGCCTGTGTTGTATCTGTTTTGCTGATAACCAGGGCCTTTAGGCTTGCCAAAAAGTGCCTCTCATTCAGACTAAGTTATTGTTAGGAGAGAGAGACACAATCATTCCAACTGAGACTGGCAGTTATCTAAGGAAAGCCAGATGATGAACCTTGTTTTAGAAAGTAGCAAAGAGGGTGAAATGGTTTAGGAGAAATGTTATCCTACCCCAAAAAAGGAGGATAGGCATTAAAGAAGAGTGAGTATTCCAAAGCAAATTCCATATTTAGCTGAAAAATTCTGTGCAGTGTTTCTCCTATTTTCTAAAATGTCTCACCTATGCAAGCTCTTTTCTATCAAAAATTAAATTGCTGCAAGTGCTGGAGTCCAATGTGGGAAAAGAGTAGCCAACTCTGGAGCAAATAAAGGGAAGTAGAAGCAACATATAACAACATGCATTTCACTTCAAAACATCATTTGGATTGGCTCAAATAGCATCTGTCTTGTGGAATGAAACCTGGTTAGGTGACTACAGTCAAAGGGTAATTATTAAACAGATGTGTGTCAAGTTGAGAAGAGGTATATACTAAGGTACCTGAGGGATCAATTTAGATCTAGTTTTTTTCTTAACATAATGAGTAATTAACAGAGGTATCAAGGCATGTTAAGTAGCACACTGATAAAATTCATATGTGGCGTTGAATTGGGAGATGTCACAAATACTGCCGAGGAGAGGAATTACAATGAGACCTGTAGATCAGAAGCATGGAGAGAAGATAAAAGAATGGAATTCTGCTTAGAAAAACGCACGCTGATATGCCTGAGCCCCAGTGTTCTAGATGTCATATTTGTACGTAGCAAGAACCAGTCCCTGTCCCAGTGAGTTTACCAACCAAGGCCTCTGATCCTGCAATCTCATTTACAGGAGCATAACTTTATCTGCATAGCGTATGTATTGGTATGATGCCTCCCTTCCCCATTGAAATTATACGAGTGCTTCCCTCTGCTAAAAAATGGCAGTATTCTCTCCCGTCTGTCCTTTTTCAGTAAGAAGCAGACATAGAGCCCTTTAAAGTAAACTAATCTGAGAATGAGGGTGCCACCATGGGGAAACTATGGCACAAACACTGGTGTTATTTTTGGAGCTGACTGTAGTAAACTTATGTCATCATAGCTTTTCACTGACATTAAGGAGGCCTCTGGCACACAGATCATGTGGAATGAGGGCTTAATTTGAAACAAGGACATTTAACAACTGGGGAGAAGGCAACAGGAAGTAGGAGAGGTGGTTTGGATAAGACCAATTACAACAAGCATTTACACAAATGTACAGTAGGATGATTTTGAACAAAACGAAGATTCACGGTTCCATTCCTAACTGCCCCACAGCCTAGCCAACATTAGGCCACATGGAAACAGTGCATTTTCAAGTGGGCAGTGACTTCATAATCAATTTAACAAGAATATTCCATGCATGACAGATAGCATGCAAGAAAGCATGACATGAGTGTTCAAAATTCGCACTGGAGAAGCAAGCATACCATTGGGATAAAGACATGGAGAAGCAAAATTGAGAAGAGCCTCAAAAGTTAAAAGAGAAGTGTGAATGAATGACGTGATGTGATGGAAAACAGGAAGACAGATGACACAGCGACCTGAAGAAAGGGATGGGGCTGAAGCATTCAGAGCAATGTCTACGGAAGATGATCTCAGTAGCTGTGCTTTATGAGGTTTAGGAAGGGATGATGCGAGTAACACAAGAGGCAGAGGGGAAGGGTTTGGCAGGATATGAAGAAAGCCTAGATGAAGGTTTTAATTGCTTGGGTAAGGAAGAGGATGGGGAGAAGTAATAGGTTTGTTTAACATTTAAGTTATCTCAGATCATTTCATATTCTGTGGTACCTTCCATGAAATTCAAACAAGAAGGCTTTTAAAGGAGAAAAATGCAAGGTATACTATAATCAGTACAGCAAGCCCCAAGGTTATTTATGTTGATAATAGCTTCCATTTTAACTTGTCTTTGTCCCCACATTTGGCTTCTGATATGTCAATCTTTATTTGCGCTGACAACACCTTATAGACAGAGCTGAAAGTCCTGGGGATGGTAATTCAATAATCTGGCCAAATTTCAGGCTTCTGTCATGTACTGACCAACTCAAATTTCCCACATGCTTTCAACATCTTTGAAGAAGGAGGTTTATAGTACCTTTCAAACTGGTGCACAGGATTCTTATGCATACGATGTGCAACAACTTAAATTTAAATGCAGGGGTTTTTACCACCCAATGGTTAGTGAGGGGAATCTCAATGCATCATTTTTACTTCTGTTTCTTAAGTCTGTGTAGTGCTTTGTGCCCCCCTGGGATGGAAGTCATGTAAATCATTATGCCTGAAAGACAATTAGAGATAGACATCAAGACTAGAGTACAGATAGAAATGAATTTTCTATTTGAAGAACTCATGTAAAGGCAGAATACATTCATTCTAAGAGTTCCCAAACTGTTCCAAGTCATAGTTCAATAGGTGGACTAAGGGGACATTCATACTGAATCAGGAGTGCTCTGTCCCACAGATGTTTTTCTTGCTAATACAGGATTTGGAAAAAATACTAAAAAGCAGTATTCTTCTACATAAGCAAATGATTTTACTGCACATCCCTGTGAAAACAGGCGTGTTTGTGTTTAACCAAAAGGAGCCGGGGGGGTGCAGAAAAGAGGCAAGAAAAATCAAGAACCCAATAAAAACTAGAAGACACAAAAAAAATAAGAGAAGACATTGCGTGTGAAACACAGAAACAATTAGTCTACCTCTTCCATTGGCAAGGTTGCTTCTGACTGCTTAGACCATGAATTGAGAGGTGACAAGATTCTCATCTTGTCTTCCAAAAGCCAGACAGTTACTCCTGCAGCAGGTATTACAGATACACCTGACGGCACTTGGAAGAAAAAGATGTAAAGCATCGTAGATGTCCTGCAGAATTCTAAATGACATGCTCTAGAAAAAGCTTTGCTTCATAAAAATCCTGCTGTAATTGGCACTTGCTAAGTCCTGCTGTTGCTACTTCTTTTGCCTCTAATGTACATGCTTCATCACCAGATACATACAGGGGAGATGCTGAAAACAGGTACAATGCCTCTCAGCAGAGCTATACTACTGTTTAACTTGCTTCTGGCAAAGCAGACAGACACTGTGCACAGTAAAATACGCAATATAACTAAACTAACAATAAAGTGTCTATTTTGAGTATGACCAGAAGTTACACAGTGCATCAGCTTCCACAAAATCCACCTCCCAACTGCAATTCAGTGCAGCTGGTAATTTTATCTGATGAAGTTCAGCTGAGAAAGGTAGAGGGCCTGGCTAATCTTGGCATACTCAAGATATGCATATCTAACAATGAACACTGCTACATTTAACAGAAGCTGCCTTCACCAGAGTTTGGTTCCCCTCCTACGCAACCAGTGCCTTTTACAGGGATCAGTGGTAACCTTAGGGTTGTTGGGGCCCTAGGCAAGACAGTCATTTGGGGCCCCTTAGAGGTAGGTACTCAGGTAAATATTAACCCACCACAGTTGTAGTGTGGATCTTTTTAATATTCTTTGGGGGAATTAGATAACTAGTCGAGCGTTAAAATGGAAATAAAGCCACTTCCTTTCAAAAACTTCATCCCCCAAAAAGATTTGGGCCCCCTAAGGTGTGGAGCCCTAGGCAGTCACTCAGTTTGCCCTCCCCTAAAGCCACTACTGCAGGGATGCTTCCAAATTAAAACAGAAGTGGTATTATTTTGTGGCAGGAATGAGGTTGCCACCAGAATATGCAATTCTGCAATTCAGGAGGAGCAAGAACTTTGCTCCTTAATTCCACTATGTCTCTTTTCCCAAGCTCAGCATTATTTTTGCTATGGTTCTCTGGCACCACAAATCATCTTTCCATGCGTCCTCTTTATCCAAGGGTTTTCAACCATTATTTTAAGGAGTGTACCCCTTCTGGATACACTTCTGGCAAAGTGCGGGAGGTGGGGACGATGGGACAGATGGACATGGGGTAGCAGCGGTGGCCGGATGCAGAGCGAGGTGGGTGGTGGTAGCCGGACACAGAGGGGGGTGGGGGCTATGCAATCTCCCTTCTGCTGCATCCGGCCAGTGCCTGTGTGGCCCACAGAGGGGAGCCACTGTCCTCACTCCCCCACCCCCCTCCCCGCCCCCACTTCAGGCCTGCTGCTAGGAAGCAGCAGCATAGGGTGGTGGCTGGCAGCGCTCCATCCCTGCCTGCCTGTGCGTACCCTGTAGCCCCTTTCCAAGTACCCCCTGACAACCTCTGCTCTAATCTAACAGAGTGGCCAGCAAGCTTATATCTGAGAATGGGATGTTACTTGTGAGAATTGGTTTCTTGGACAGAAGCAGGGAGAGGTCAGTTATGCACATGCACATGCCACACATCTCCACAAGGAAACTAGGCTCAGAAGCAGCAACTATTGACGAGGGTCCAGACACCGAAACAAATAATGGTACCTGAATATTGTATCCTTAGAGCTGGATTTGATTATGGACTGAACTGTCCTTTGGAAGGCATCACATAATGAAATTACAGAGGAATGAAAGTTCACTTTGAGGGGGAAATGGAGCAATAAAGTGTCTAACTCCCGTTCCAACAAATGTCACCAGCTATTGGAATTTGTGATATGAGCTTTTGGATGCCCAGTGAAGCACCTAGTCAACTCTGTTTAGTTATAAGATATTTATGATTAAAGGACATAGTTTGGGGAAAAAAAAAAGGAGAGAGTTAAGGCTTAAAGTGTATTTTACTGGAATCAAGGCAATAATGAAAATTACATGACAGCTGTTTTGCAATAATTCTGCACCTTAAAAAATTGGAAGGTCTGAAAATAGTTATAGGAGGATAGTTATTCTATGGCAGTGGTGCTCAACCTCCAGCAGAGTGGCCAGATCCAAACTGCAGGGCCATTTCTTTGGATCTGTGGGGCTCCGAATGGGACTGGAAATTTAGCAGCAGGAGAGCAGTGGAACTACATCCGCAATGTCAAGTTACTGAACTAAGGGGGAGATCCCAGCCCTGCACACTGGATCCAGCATCCAATCCCAGCATGCAGAACCGGACAGGGGCGACACCAGCCCTCAGGGCCAAATCCTAGCATGTGGGGGCGTGGAAGGGGTTGGTGTCAGACCCTGGGACATAATCCTGGAGCACAGGAGGTGGTGCTGAGCCCCATGTCCTTATTTGGCCTACAGATGACCTGATCCAGTTCAAACAGACTCCATGCCACCCACCTCACCTACAGGGCTGAAAGGTTGAGAACCACTTTCCTATGGCATACAGCCTCTGTTTCACTAACACCAGTAAAACCATACCAGGAACTGAATCTATACTATGAACCTGTCGCTGTGCACAGAGATTATATTACCAGGCCTTATTAGAGAAGGATATCTTGAAATATAAATTTTCTGTAAAAATAAGAAAACTTTTCATAAAGGATGGTCAGGACATTTTTAGACCACAACTTGAAAGCTTTTCTTTCTTCCCCAATGAACAGCCTCAAAAGATGCAATTTGCAAAATTCCAGGGACATTCACTTTTCTACTGCAAGGAAGGGAAGACATCAGCTTTATAATGAAAACAGCTAGTTCTGAGGAGCAGCTATTGCTCCTCCCAAGTTCTGGGCGAGTCTTAAACCCATTCTAGAGAATAGGACTGCTGATTAAATAACCTGAAAGCAGAAGCCAGGTTCCTCAGCCCATGTCTAGTACTCCTGTTGTCTTCACTACAATTAAAACACAATCAAGTGATCCCAGTCGTGTTCAACTCAATGACTGAGACCAGTGTTAGCAAGAAGCCGTCATACTCACACGGAGATCAGAGATTCCCTGCCCCTCTGCGGCCTGAGCCGAGCAGTTCTGCAGTTTGTACATCCAGTACTGTTTTGCCGTGATGAAAAAGTTCCAAGGCAGCAGAGAGCCAGTGCCCAGGATGAAGAAAATAATGTAGGCAATGTTGAAGCGATCACTAGGCTTTGGCCTACTGTATCTGTTCCCCAGCAGCTCTTCCAGCAAAGGCTCCTCTTCTTGAGGAGATGCTGGTTTGTACAGGGAATTAGCACTGTGTTGAAATCTGTCTTCTCCATCTTCTAGATCAAGCGTCACTTTCAGAGGAAAGGAAAAAAGATGACGCCTGCATTAAAAGCAATCGCAAGGCTCCCACCATCTCACTGGACTATCTCAGAAAGCACAGCAACACCCAGCAGGCGTTTCCGGCCTGCTAGAAGGAAGCCTGCCAAGGCAGCGATTCCCACCCGGCTGGCACAGCCAGGGGGCCCAGACCTTGCCAGGGAGCCCTGCAACATCAGCTCGGCCCGGGGCGCCACCGAGAAACCCGGCCGGTGGCAAGGAGGCGTGCAGAGGTTCAACCCTGAGGCTTGCGGGGTCTTTGCCACAGAGGACCTGCTCTAGCATTTTGATTGGGGCAAAAAGAGGGGAAGCGGAGCGCGGGCATCCGGCCCGGGGCAGAGAGGGGCCGCCACCTGCACCAGGTCCTGCGGGATCAGGGCAGAGGCGCAGGGGGCACTGGGCACCCTGCACTGCCGGGCCGGGCCGGGCTCAGGCCGCCCCGCGCCGGGAGGGGGTCCGGCCCGGCCCGCTCCCACCCCGCGTGCT
>NW_005842061.1:481020-485785 GCF_000455745.1 Alligator sinensis | reverse complement strand
GTGCAGGCGGCCCCGGGGCTGCAGGACGAGCAGAGGCAGAGCCGTTTCCCGCCTTTCCCCGCCCTGGCGAAGCAGCGCTGTCACCGAGGCCGAAACAGTGCCAGGGGCTCGGGTTTCTTGGGGCAACACCTGCACGGGCACCTCAAGACCCGCGACTGAGCCACAGTCTCTTCATCCTCTTATTGAGGGATGGCTCCTGCCATCCTCTCGCGACCCTCCCAACCTGGAGAGACGGAGCTCGGCTGGGAGGCAAGTGCCCTGCCTCCGCTCAAGGCTGAGCTCTGCTGCAGCTCACGGATGGGTGGAGAGTCCGATTGTGGAGCCGCGCGCCTGTCCGGAAAAGCCGCAGGTCTTTCTGCAGGGGAGAGTAGGCCGGAGGCTGGGATTCTCACCCTTTCCTCCCTCTGCTTTCTCCTCGCTTCGACGGCAAGACGCTTTACCTCAAAACAGTTGACTACTTGGTTAAGGTTGCCGCACCTTTGGGGCCAGTTGCCAGCCAGCTCCTCCCAGCTCTTGATGTTGACATCCGTTTTCTTGAGATCTGCCTTCAATGTGTCCTTGTAGTGTTTCCTCTGGCCACAGCAAGATCTCAGGCTCTTGTTTAGCTGGAAGTAGAGCACTTGTTTTGGGAGTCAAGAGTCAAGTGTCTGCATGCATCTGGGCCAGATAAGTCGCTGCTTGGGGATCACTGACTCAGCATGCTGTACGCTGTCCTGTGCCACATTGTTCCACTTATGGTGCAGAAGCACATATCTTAGGGCAGGGCACTCACCACCTCTTGGATCTAATCATACACTTCCACAGAATTGGGCACTAAATATGGGGCCTTGAAGGCTTGGATGGGAAGGTGCTCTTTTTGGGTTGACTGAGAGCACGGGAAGAAGACCAACACACTGCGCTCCACTTGCACGTGGACTGGATAAGGTCTTGCGTTGCTGGAATGCGCAACTACCCTAGTTTCTTGCCTACTGCTTGCCTTGTAACAACCATTGTTTATCTGCCTATCAGGTAAACAGTTTAGGTGCACAGCATCTTTCAACCCTACCCTTAACTTTGTAACTTAATGGTACTCCTGGTAACTGCATTGGAAGCGGATCTGTCACTGTGTCTTGTTACAGTGATGTATTTAGCCGTGCTGGTCCAGGAATTATGCCAGAGGCAAGGATTTCTTCAGCTGATGTCGTTTCCTGGCCCAACTGCATAGTTGGGATAGAGCTCCACAAGACTTTGCATGCAATGCATTCTTTTTCAGATCTGATTTCCCCCTAAGGAATCCACCCTTGATCTTGATCTGTTTGATCTTTGTGCTTTCTTTTCCCAAGTGGGCCTTTATTCCATGAAACATAGGTAGAAGCTCTGATTGTGAACCAATGGTTGGGGCCACCAGAAGTATCATTTTCCAAGATGGCATTCCATCCAGGAAGAGCACACGCCAACTGTTGAAACTTCCTTAGCCTGACAAAGGGTTTTTGAACCTGAAAGCTTCCTTAATAATTGTTTTCCAGCTATTTAAGTTGGTCTAATAAAAGATATTGGATTCACCCAAAGAACCTTGTCATTTTCCAAGTGAAATGGGAAATCCAGTGCTTTTCCCCAAAATAGTGGCATTCTCCTGAGTGTCCTAGCAGCATTCCAGTACATGTCATTGTGTTCTGCCTCCCTGAATGCCCTACACTTTGCATTGAAGAGAGGATTAGTCACTTCCTGTTCCAGTCAGCTGTGCTGTCAAATTTATTCACAACTGCTGGCCTGTAACACTGCACCTCAGCTTGGTGGACAAAACAATCCTTCTCTGTAGTTTGCACTTTGAGATCCTTCAGGAGGAAGAAGCCCAACATAAACGTAAAGGTATTATCAGTACAACAAATCCCTAATTTTTAATTTTCTCTTTTATTCTTTCCAGATCTTGCTTGCGTCTGCTACTTTCAGTTTTTCTATTTCTTCCTCTTTCAGGCTACACAACTTCTTGTCAGCTGGGAATGGCAGAAGTAAACTTCTGCTTCAAATCTTTCCCCTCACTCTTGAAAGAGAACCTTATTATTTATGCACCAGGAAACCCAGCCAAGATCAGGGGCCAGTTGTGCTGAGCACTGTACAAACACACAGTATGGGCCAGTCCCTGTTCCAACTGTCATACAATCTGAAGAATTCAAACCACAAAGACTAATGCACGCTTACATCAGACAGGTAGACAAAGGATGGGAGGGGAAGCAGAGGCATGGAAAAGTGAAGCATGATTTTTTTCCATCCTCAGATAAAAGCCTATCTTCATTATTTTTAAGATCCTGAATGTATGCAGTCAAGGTTGGATGATGGTTGACTTCACTGAAATCAGTGGAATTCTTGTACATGAGTATCTGCAGGATTGGTAATTAAGATTTTAAAGCATATTCTCTCTTTTTGAAAAAATCTGTGTTAATAGCAGCTTGGGTTACTAAAACTGATCTAGCTTAACATACCTAACATACTGTCACTGTTCCTTTATTTTGATGGAAGCCAGTAAACAATTAGTAGGGATAACATGGAATGTGACATTTATATTAACTCATTGCTTGAACACAGCTTTCTTACCTCACTACTTTTCCCTGAAGCTCTCTAAACTCTGAAAAGTTTGATGAGATTTTACTAATTTCTGCTACATTCAGTTTGAACCAGGCAAACCAAAAGTCTCTTAACAAGACTACTTGTGTAGCGGTCTCTAATTACATTTTACTTTTTGCCATTTGGTGCTATTAATAATTATTTTATGAGAAGCTTCAACCATCCGATTAAGAAACAAAAAATACCTACCATATCAATACTAAAGAAATAACACCATGCATAAACAAAGGGAAATTTACAAATAATTCAAAGGCTTTTCTTTCAGTTTTTTGGTGAATATTTTAGATATATTTACAGAAATTAATAAACAATTCAATTATAGAAGGAAGGACTAAATTTATGAGGAATTTGATTTAAAATTAATAAACCCTTGTAAAAGAAGAACCACAAAGAGGAGAGCTGCAGTTTTCAAAAGAAAATGGATTTGGTTTCACTTCAGGACTATGGTAAACCCCTGTCCCAAATGCTTATGACCTGAAATACATTCTGTCCTGCGTTAGGTGGCTGCACATTGTAAAGAAGGGAGATTAATTCTTCATCATTATTCATTATACTTCCTTGAACACGTAATGGAGTTGAATTTCATTGTAAAGTTACTGATTCGCCTCTGTGTTAAATTTAAACCAGCCAGCTTAAGGCAATGTGAAATTGTTAAGGAAAGCATCATTTATCCTGCTTAGTGACTCTCTCTCCCCCTCCTCTTTCTAGTTAGAACATTTTCCCTTCTCTCTTTAGACTTCACATTTACCTAAATATTAATAAATACAGCCAAATTGCAAAACTGTAAAACAGAAGAATTGTAACATCTGTTTTTCACCAAAAAATGGATTGTGAGTTCTTAGGAGATCTCCTACTTCTCTACTTGTAGATTTTTATTTTGGAAGAACTCAAAAGCAGTCAGGATTGGTATCTTTTGTGATAGCTGCTGTATAAGTATTTGAGAAAAGACAGTCCTGCCTCAAAGACCTCACAGTCCAAGGGAGTCATTTTGCAAAGACTTAAATACATTAATAGCTTTACTCACATGAAAGTAATGACCTGCAAGCCCTGATGAGTCAGACCTCTAATATATGTACTTAATTTTAGGAAAGAGTAGTTCTACCAGTCACAGGGATTACATATGCAAGTAAATTTACTAATGTGTCAACATTTGCAGAATTGGTCCCAAGCTGATCAGGTGCGAATCTTTTAGTTTTTTCCTTTCTTTTCATATTAGTATTTATCATTCCCTATTTTTAATCTCCATGATTATTTTAACCTTCGATGTTTACTGAAGTTATTTATGCTAATTTTTTCTTCTGTTTTTGCCTACAGCTAAATTAACAATTTGAGTTGGGGCTGGATCATGAACTTTTTATCACCCAGTGCACCAGTGAGCCATATTCAAAGACCTCACAGGAAGTGACATCACATCAGGAAGTGATGTCACATGACCTTTGACACCAACGAAGTTGCAGGAAGTGACAATGAAATGGGTCTGCTCCGCAGGCATTTCTTATGTTTTTAATTTTACTCTATCTTCTTTCACTGTGCCTGAAATATGCAGAACTCTTTCATTCTCTGGCTGCAGAAGACACAGGTGATTGAGGCACATCAGGTGAAAAAAGTCTGTGCACCGCAGTACAGTCCTGTTTCACTAGTACTATTTCAGTTTGTACCCCTGGAGTAAATCTCCAAGGCAAGAAACATGTTGGCTGTTTGGCACAGCTCTCCAGTGCTGCAAAAATATGTATACCAAGGCAACAGACAAACTATATGTACTAAATAAACAAACAATACTCATATTTAATAGGACAAATCCATGGAAGTCAATAGGAGTGTAACAGGGTACTGTCCCGGGGTGGCCGTGACATCCCTGGAGCCCCCCCGAGCCCTGGTCACCTTTATGTTCTTTGGGCAATCAACTCAAAAGGCCCCAGAGCTCCCCAAGCTAGATTGTATATTCTTGAACATAGGCGTCACTACTCTTTGCCTTCATGGCTAATCACCTGGTCTTCTCATTTCCCCTCCCCTCACTGCCGGCTAGGGCCCGCGGGCCGACCCTGTCCTCCTCACCACTGCCCCGCTGCCGCGGATCTGCATTCTGCCGTCGCAGCCCTGCCGGCGCTGTCTCAGCTGCTGTGGCTCCCCGGGGGCGCCGCTGCCCCCGCCGCCCCAGGGGCAC
>NW_005842061.1:479758-480926 GCF_000455745.1 Alligator sinensis | reverse complement strand
CCACTGCGGTGCCTCTGTGCTCCGCGGCAGCAGCACCGCCGCCACCATGGGCCAGATAAAATGGCTTGGCGGGCCACATGGCGGCCCGTGGGCCATATGTTGGACAAGCCTGGTTTAAATGTTACCTTTTCTACATCAATTCATTTTTTAGATATATGTTTATTCTTGCATTTCACTATTTAATCCTAGTCTTGCCATCTTTTTAAAATAATGTAATCTTATAAAACATATTAGACGTCTAATATTAAGCAGGCATAATATAAATCAGGGGTGTCAAAGATATGGCCTACAGGTTGGATCTAGCCTGAAGAGCCTTAACATCCAGCCTGTGGTGCCACTTGTGGGTCTTGACTGGCTTGGCATGCTGCATGAAGTACACATTGGCCCCAGTACCTCATATCCTTTGTGGCACATGAAGCAGATCCTGTGCATGCTGCTAGATAAATTATTTCATCTAGTCTGGATGAAGCCAGTGCATGTGCTAGAGGCAGCCTGCAGGGTGGTTCAGTCTGGGGTGCATGCTGCATTGCAGCGCTTGTGCCGGACTAGCCCAGCATGTTGGATCTGGCTCACGAGGCTGTCTGGATAAGGCCTCTGGGGCCTAATGAATTTGATACCCCCAGATTTGATACCTGGGAAGCCCAGGTAAGCATCAACATCCTGGGAGTAGGGGGGCACAACTGTCCTGGGAGTGGGAGGGAGGCACGGGCACCCTCAGGAGGCCTCAGGTGCCTCTACAATAATGCTCATAGTATGGGGGATAAGCAGGAGGAACTGTGCGTCCTGATTGCGAATAAGAACCCCAACTTAGTAGGGCTCACAGAAACCTGGTGGGACCCTACCCATGACTGGGCGGTGGGCATTCAGGGATACACCCTATATAGAAGAGACAGGACAGAGAGGAAAAGTCGGGGGGTAGCGCTGTCAGGTGCCTCTACAATAATGCTCATAGTATGGGGGATAAGCAGGAGGAACTGTGCGTCCTGATTGCGAATAAGAACCCCAACTTAGTAGGGCTCACAGAAACCTGGTGGGACCCTACCCATGACTGGGCGGTGGGCATTCAGGGATACACCCTATATAGAAGAGACAGGACAGAGAGGAAAAGTCGGGGGGTAGCGCTGTATGTCAAAGAGCACCTCACTTCATCAAGGATTAGCTTCGGGTT
>NW_005842061.1:476632-479127 GCF_000455745.1 Alligator sinensis | reverse complement strand
TACAACCAGTGGAAGGGAGGAGCTATCACCAAGGAGGAGTACTCCTTGGTCCATGAGTATAGGAGGGCTATTAGGAAGGCCAAGGTAGAGATGGAACTCAGGCTAGCGTCCAGGATTAAGGACAACAAAAAGTTCTCTTTCAAGTACATTGGGAGCAAGAAGGGGGCACCAGGCAATGTAGGGCCCCTGCAAGATGCAAATGGTAATCTTGTGGCTACGCCAGACAAGAAAGCTGATATTTTTAACAGTTTCTTTGCCTCTGTTTTCTTGAACAGGGACTGAGACATCCCTCCCACCTACCAGAGGTAGGGACTATCTCGGGGATAGCTCTGTCAGACCCTCAGTCAGTGCAGATGTAGTTAGGGATCTTCTGGAAGGGCTAGACATTTTTAAATCTGCAGATCCAGATGCCCTCCACCCAAGGGTGTTGAGGGAGCTGCCAGGGGTACACGCGGAGCCCTTGGTCATCTGGAGCATTTGTAGTCATCTGGCCAGGTGCTGGGGGATTGGAAACTGGCTAATGTTCGAATGTTCAAGAAAGGCAGGAAGGAGGACCCAAGTAACTATAGGCCTGTAAGCCTCACCTTGGTGCTCGGGAAGATCTTGGAGAGAATCATCAAGGAGCATATCTGTGGGGGGCCTGCAGGGGAGATCATGCTCAGGAGCAACCAGCATGGGTTCATCAAAGGCAGGTCCTGCCTGACCAACCTGATTGCCTTTTATGACCAAGTAACTAGATCCTTGGACGATGGTGTCACCGTGGATGTAGTCTTTCTAGACTTTAAGAAGGCCTTTGACACTGTCTCTCACCCCATCCTAATCAATAAATTAAGCGACTGTGACATTGATGCCTACACAGTTGGATGGGTAAAAAATTGGCTGATGGGGAGCACCCAGAGAGTAGTGGTGGATGGGTTGTACTCAACCTGGCAAGATGTGAGCAGTGGGGTACCCCAGGGCTCGGTCCTCAGGCCCACACTGTTTAACATCTTCATCAGTGGCTTGGACGAGGGGGTGGAAAGCACTCTGTCCAAGTTTGCTGATGACACTAAGATGTGGGGCAAGGTGGACACACTTGAAGGGAGAGAGAGGCTGCAACTAGATTTAGACAGACTACAAAAGTGGGCAGACGAGAATAGGATAGGGTTCAACGTAGACAAATGCAGGGTGTTGCACCTTGGGAGAAGGAATCCACAGCGTACATACAGGCTGGGGAGTTCCCTTCTTGAAAGCACAGAGGTGGAACGGGATCTTGGAGTCATTATTGACTCCAAGATGAACATGAGCCGCCAACGCCAGACTGCAGCCAGTAAGGCCGGCCATACCTTGTCATGCATCCAAAGGTGCATCTCAAGCCGGTCCAGAGAGGTGATACTCCTCCTCTCTGTGACTTTGGTGAGGCCGCAGTTGGAGTACTGAGTCCAGTTCTGGGCACCGCACTTCAAGAGGGATGTGGCCAGCCTGGAGAGGGTTCAGAGGAGGGCCACCCGCTTGGTGAGAGGGCAGCAGGACAGGCCCTATGAGGAGAGACTGAGGGACCTGAACCTGTTCAGCCTCAGCAAGAGGAGGCTGAGGGGGGACTTGGTGGCTGCCTACAAACTCATCAGGGGAGATCAACAGCAAATAGGTAGAGCCCTATTCTCCCCAGCACCACCTGGGGTGACGAGGAACAATGGTAAGAAGCTGATGGAGAATAGGTTTAGGTTAGAGATCAGGAGGCAATATTTTACTAGGGTGGCCAAAATCTGGAACCAACTTCCTAGGGAAGTGGTCCTTGCCCCTACCTTGGGCAAATTCAAGAGGAGGTTGGACAATCTCCTGTCTGGGGTCTTGTGAACCCAGCATTCATTCCTGCCTGTGGCAGGGGGGCAAGCTAGATGATCTGTTCAGGTCCCTCCTGACCCTAGCTACTATGAAACTATAAATTATATGTTCATGCTTCTCCAGCTGATTGATATTAACTTTATTTTTTGCAACTCCAGTCCCAGGTTTTCATTAAGCTATATTAATTCACTATCCCCTTTTCTCAAGTGTTTCTTCTCCCTGGCTTCTCCATCTGCTATCATAGACTTAAGGGGGGAAAGTAAGAGTTACAACGAGTAGTGTGCAACCTAAGAAGTCATAAAAACTTGGTTTTCCAGGTTGCTGAGGACCTGTAGCTCTCATTGACTTCATTGCCATGGTTGTGAGTTCTCAGGATTGGTGAAAATCATCCTAGTGGCCAGATCTGCTCCTGATATAATGGGCACAACTTCATTGACTTCCACACAGCTGCATCCATTTATATCTTCCAAGGATCAGGCTCTAAGTATCTGGAGGCATCTTGACTTCTGGTTAAATTGGAGGAGACAAACTTTGCCTCTTCCCTTAGTGGCAGGGAGTACCTCTGTACATGGGTGGATAAGGATGGAAGGGGACATAGATTCATAGATGTTAGGGTCAGAAGAGACCTCAATAGATCATCGAGTCCGACCCCCTGCATAGGCAGGAAAGAG
>NW_005842061.1:458560-475092 GCF_000455745.1 Alligator sinensis | reverse complement strand
TTGAGGAGTTCAGCCTTGTCCCCCCTGTCCATCAGCAATTGCTTATGCCCAGCTAGTAGGGGGTCCCATTCCACCCTGGGCCTTCCTTTTACTCCCTATATATCTAAAAAACAATTTTTTGTTATCCTTAACTTGGGATGCCATCCTCAGCTCCATGGTAGCTTTGGCCTGTCTAACTGCCTCCCTACAAGCGCGAGCAGAGGAGGTATACTCCTCTTTAGTAATCTCTCCCCGTTTCCACTTTTTATATGCCCCCCTTTTAGCCCGTAGACTGCTCTGGATTTCTCTGGTCAGCCAAGGAAGCCTCTTGGCCCCTTTCCCCCGCATCGGGATCATCTCCCTCTGTGCCCGAAGGATCATTTCCTTAAGGCACAGCCACCCTTCCTGGGCTCCCAACTCTTTAAAACTCTTACTCTGCAGTGCGTCCTTGACTAAACGCCTGAGTTCATTGAAATCAGCTTTCCTAAAGTCTAGCACTTTCACCCTACTAGTTACCTTACCCACTCGACGTCTTATGGTGAATTCTATTATTTGGTGATCACTGTCCCCCAGGTGACCACCGATCTGTAGGTCTCCTACCATGTCATCCCCTGTTGCCAATACCAGGTCCAGTAAGGCATCCCCCCTAGTGGGACCATGTACCTCCTGCGTCAGATAGAGGTCCTATACACAGGATAGGAACCTGCGTCACCAGTGGGACTTTGCTGTCTGCGTCTCCCAGCAGATATCCGGGTAGTTTAGGTCCCCCATGACTACTGCCTCCCTAGTTTTTATGGTCTCCGAGAGCTGCCTCAGGAGCCCCGAATCTAGTTCTTCCCCTTGGTGTGGGGGTCTGTAGCAGACCCCTACCACCAAATGCCTTTCTCCTTGACCTCCATGTAACCTAACCCACAATCCTTCTACTTTCTCCTCCTCCAATTCCACTTTGATAAGGGTCGATGTATATCGCTCATTGACAGAGCGCCACCCCTCCCCCTCTCTTCCCCACTCTATCCTTTCTGTACAGCTTATAACCCTCAGTGTGTACCGCCCAGTTGTGGGAAGGATCCCACCAGGTTTCTGTTAGCCCTACTAAGTCGTAGGCGTTTTCTGCAAGCAGGAGTGCTAGTTCATCCTGCTTGCTCCCCATGCTCCTAGCGTTAGTGTATAGGCACTTGAGCCCTGTGACTGGGCATCAGAGCTGGGGGGCAACAAAGGTGCCAAAGGGCCCCTTATTGCTTACCTGCTTACATAGGAATTGCCCTACCTGATCAGGCCAGTTATTTCATCTAGTCCAGTGTCCTGTTTCTGTAGGGGCATAGGAGCCTCCATATGACTGACCTGGCTTTGGGTCCAAGCAGCTTCTACCACTTCCTGCCATTCTGCACATTTTGAAAGTCACATCTACATCACAATTGGCAAAAATAGTAGAGAACTTCAATGGGATTACATGCATGCAGAAAGACATGAGCAATGCTAATACTATATTTTTTTCAGAGAAAAAACAATTATGGCAAAACACATCACGCAAACACCTCAGCTACCCTCAGTAGCACTGTGTTCATACATAAGACAGCCAGCAACCATCTGGAAAGGAAAATGTGTTATCCTTAACACATCTGTACCACCTTCCCCATTGCCTTACAGGATAACAAATCAGACTGGCTTGGGCAGCCACACGTAAAAATAACTCTGGGCACTCTTTTTTTTTCCCAGCAAACAAAAAGAAAACATGTGGCCAGCCCTTAGGTACAGTAGCAATGGGAGTGTACCTAGAACAGAATTTCTCTTTGAGTGTAGGTTTTTTTCTTCATAGATTTCCTTAGGATTTTCATCTGCATTGACATGCCAGGCCATAAAAACACCTGAGGAGATCGTATAGCCTATCCAAGCCTGTAATCCATCAGCTCAGAAGGATTTGCCTGATATTTCCGAGCTGCTATGGTCTATCACATCAAAAAATCCACTGTTTAAGTGCCTCGAATCAGATTAGCACAAGAGACCGTGACAGCCTACAAGGATAAACAATGCAATTAGTATTGGTAACAAAATCTGTATTTAGCTTAAGCTGATATGATTCATCAAATAAATATTACCTATTAAAAATTTTTAAAAGCCAAAAGGTGAATGTACTCAATCAGTAATGCAGATTTATGCATTGGACAAGAATGGGGTTTGCAGACTATTATATACAGGCACCATGTTTTTTTCTTCTGTTATTTTCTTCCCCTTTCCTCCCCTTCCAGCTGGCTCTTATTCGAAGTCCACTGGAGTTGCTGGGAGTCTTTCCATTGGCTTCAGTAGACTCTGGATTTTATTTAAACGAGGAAATTGTATTCAATTTTCCCCCAGACCTGGCCTATTCTACTTTTTGTCACCCTTCCTCTTGTCATCTCTATTAGGGAAGATACTTAAAGCAGTGGCAAAATAAATTTTATCAGGATCCAAGGGAACAAAAGAAAAATAAAATGGGAGAGCAGTTAGTAGTTGCAGGGACTGATTAAGTTGACTTAGCTGGGCCAAGCATGAGAATTACCACACCTGCCCCTGATCCCTGGCTAATGTGACCAACCCAGTTCTCTGCAACCAAGTTGAGTGCTAAAAGCACCACTCACCCCTTTTAAATACACTTGCAGCCTCAGGCTGCAAGCATGCCTTGACACACCCTCAATGGGCGCATCCAGACATGTGTGGACGTTTGGTTCACTGGGAACAAGTAGCAGCAGTGCACCTTGCATTGTAGCTACTTGTCCCCAAGGAATGCCAATGCCATGTGCTCTTTGGTGTGCAGCAAGTTGCTCCAGGGGCAATAGGGGAGGCTGGGGCCAGCACTGTGTTGGCCCCAGCAGCCTTACCTAGGGTCCTGGGGGCCTCCTGGGGCTGCAGCCATGGCGATCCTGACAGGCAGAGCCTCGCCAGCAGCTGCAGCATGGCTCCAAGCGACCCGGCTCTACTTTTTAGTGTATGCTGCCCAAGCGTGCGCTGCTTCAGGGGGTTTTTTCCACATTTCTTTTTGAACTCTGGATATCCAGGGGGTAAAAAAAACTGTGAGGAAAAAAAATGGAGCAGCGCACACTCAGGCAGTGTGCCCTTGCAGCGTGGAGAACATGAGGCTGTGTGGTATGTGGCGCTGTAAATGTGTTTGCAGTGCCACATACCACACAGCCATGCTCATCTGCATGCACTCAATCTGTTCTGGCAAGACTCATTTTCACAGCTCTCCCTGGTTCTTCTGACTTCGGCTGGCCTTGGCTTTTCCTGACTCTGATCTCCCCTGAAACTTGGTGCTGCCTCTGCACCCTCTGGGTTTCCTGGCATCTCGACTCAGCTTCATTGACCCTGATCTCAGATTTTCCCCTATACCTCAGCACCAGTTCTCTAATATCTGGCTCCTGATCTCATTTTACACCTAAGATTATATCTCTTGGATCTCCCCTCGTGACTCCAGTAATCTGTGCCCCCATCCTGCTGACACCCTACTTGCCCCCCATAGTCTATTTGCAGGCCCAACTGCCTACATCCCAATGAAACCCTCAACAGTGATTCCCTGTGACAAACAATTTTTTTATTTTCTGCTTGTGTAGCACCTAGCACAGAAGGGTCCTGATTTGTTGTTGGGACTCCTATCTGTTGCTGTAATATAATTAAGTAAAATAACAACAGTGATAACAATGAGTAGAAAAGAAATGGAGCTGTGATGTAGGGTAATGGTTCTGCTAGCACAAGGCTATTACAAATGGCACTTAAATGACAGTTTATTTTACATGAATACCAATAAAACCTTTGTATCACACCACTGTCTTTTTGGTTATGCTAAGGGTTAACAGGGACAACAAAGAAATATTTAAATGTTTTAAGAGGTTGAAAAAGTTTACAATTTATTATCTTAAAATTCTTCCCGCTATAAAAGCAGGTGTCTTAGTACCATGAATCTAATTGTCTAGGCTTCTAAAAACTTCTAGAAGTGACTAAATGTAATCTTTCTTTATATGAGATGGTCTTGACATTACCATTGAATGTGTTGGGTTCTTCAAGGATAATTGCCATTCTCTCACCAGAAGTCTGAGAGTCTGCTTTTTCTGGAGGTACAAAGCTGTTGCTTTTAACACATGTACATCTATTCATGCTGCTATGAATGGTGTCTCAGGGGGATGAAGCTCCAGGCATGTCTGTGTTAATCCAGTCTCTCTGCAGCACAAGTGGCTACTCTTTAGCTCATGAATCTGGCTAACACTAAAAGTCCCCACTTGCAGGTCATCAAAATCACCTGACTCCAGGCCTGGGCCTAACCAGGTTCTTCCAGTTGATTTGATTTTTTTTTAAAAGTCTATTCCCATCTCTTTCCTTTGAGGCAACATGTGCAGCAAATCCCTAGTCAGGGAGTGGCCGTTAGTACATCACGTACCTGACTCTGTTACTTGGTAGTTTTGCAGTATTCGATAAATTTTCATAAACAGATTTTAATCACATAGACACATTTAGAGATGCTGTGGTATTTCATTAGGCATTTAAGAATGAAGGAAAAGAGATTAATTGCTCCTCCACTTCAGTGTTAGACTGGGTGGTTCAGACTCCTATGCCAGGGTGAAAGAGCAATGTTGCCATCTCATGGACTATTCTCATCACTGCAAGCAAGGGCACCTGTTCATTTCCAGATCCTGCATGCCCATTAAAATATTCTTTATTTTGATTGAGAGTCCTTTAGGTGAAGCATCACAAGATACTGAGCAGATTCAGTGCAGATGCTATGTAAATGAAGCAAGTGTGCATTTAAGTATAAAAGAAGATGAGTGACAGCAAGGGGATAATGAAAGGAGAGAGGTCTGGAGAGAAGGAAAAATGTATGGGATTTAAAATACAGGGGTAGGTTGTAGCTGTGTTGGTCTAAGGATATAGGCAGACAAGGTTCTTTGGGTGAATCTGGAATCTTTTATCTTTTATCTTTCCAACTTAAATAGTTGGAAAAAAAAGTTTAGCAAGCTTTCGAGTTTAAAAACCCTTTGTCAGGCTGAGGATGTCTCTGCAGTTGGTGTGTGCTCTTCCTGGTTGGAATGCAGATTAAAGAAGCCAGAGGCTGGGCCAGGCTATGCATGCAAGACAGGCAATCAGTGAAGATGTACATTGAGGAGTCAGTGGGTGAGACAGCTGGGGGATGGGGGGGGGGGTGCAGGAGAGAGAGAGAGAAGGGGGATGCTTCTTTATTTTAACTGCTACTTTCATCCCCCTTCTCTCTCCCCTCTCCCCCAGCCTGTCTTTCACTCACTGACTCCTCAATGTACATCTTCACTGACTGCCTGTTTTGCATGCATAGCCTCTGGCCTAGCCTCTGGCTTCTTTACTCTTCATTCCAGCCAGGAAGAGCACATGCTCTGAAAACTCTGAAAACTTTGTGATCCAGCTTTTTACATTTAAATAGTAATCAAACAGTTAGCATAAATGCCATTGGCAGTGGCAGACACCACTACCACAACCTTTCTGTGGTTCTTTTACCAAAACAGATCCTGCTGCCTGTTGTTTTTGGCATCTTTCAACATGAAAAGTGCATTTGTTTCAAGAGAAAGGAAACTTATTTATGGCCACTGTGCCTAGTGCTACTGATGTGCTCTTAGGCAGAAAGTACAGCACATCCTGCTGTACTTTAATAAAAGCAGATGACACATACAGACATTGCTTACCTTAATTGGGGAAGCAAACAAAAGGACTGGTCTCTGATGTATTTGCCTATGGATAACACTTCATTGTTTAGTTGACTTAGGGATCGTGCTCTTTCCAGTAGGCATTGGACATGGTGCTAGGAATCTTCTTCAAGGATCAGAACAGCTTGCTATAGCACCCATGAGACTAGGGCAGTCTAATGCACCCACCTTTGCTTATAAGGACAAGCAGTTTAGGGAGGATGTTGGATGCTTTCCATGGTCCTTGGATTGTCAACAGCTCACCATGTGAACTCTGGATAAGATGTATTGATTAATTTTCTTGTTCTTCAGAAACTATGTGGAAAGGTTATAGGCAAAGCACCAACTTTCTGTGTAGAGAGTGAGCTGCCAGAGTTACATGCAATACAAATGAAAATGTCAGGCTTTGCACCTCTTTGTCCTAAAATAATGCCAAAGATGAGGAGAGCACGGTATTAACGCTTCCACTTCTTTCTTCTAAAGCTTCCCAGAACAGCAACCTATTCTATGTAGAGCCGCAGGCTCAGGCTTTTAGAAGAATTCTGCTCCTTTTTTGGGGCACCTAATGAAATCACTAATTTTTTTTTTTTGCCAGGTCCTGGGCCTATACATGAAGTGCTCTTTAATAAGAAAGTCTGACTTAAATGAAGAAACACCAAATGGGAGCTGAGTTCTGAACTCCACCAGTTACTATTAGTGTATATTGGCCTAAGGGACAACTCTCCCTATCACCAAACATCCCATGCAGTACGTTCAGCAGCTTCAAAGGTAAAGGAAGCTGTGTGCACATTTCCGTAGTTTTAATATCATCTTAGAGGGCATTGCTCTGGTACTGGTGTTCTTTTTTTGAATGAAGCCTTGACTGAAAGCTCTGAACCCACTGTCATCAAATATCTCATGGTACTTTTTACAAAAACCATTACAGGTAGTCCTTGACTTACTACGTTTTGAGTTACAATGTTTCACACTTACAACATTTATAAATGGACACCCTGTTTCAACTTTCTGACATGAATTTTGACTTCACAATGCTTGATTCAACACAATGCCATGCCAGCAAATAAGTTAGCTGCGTTGCCCATCTCCTTGGAGAACATCTGTCCAAACTTCCTTGGACACTTTTTTAAAGAAAGCAGACAAGACTCCAGAAAAACCTGCAGTCAAGACTCCTGAGAGGACTCCAGTCAAGAACCCTTCAAAAAGTCCAGCAAAGTCACCTCAAAGAAGTCCTTCCAAATCAATATGATTGCTATTTACAATATAAATATATTAATGCAGCTATATTACTCATCTATAATTGATAGAGTACAAAATTCTGGGTTATTTTTGGTGAAAATAGGGTATCGGGCCTTGGTTCAGGCACTATTCCCCCATTTATAACTTTGTTTCCTATGGGAAAATTGGTTCCAAGTTACGAAGTTTCAATTTAAGACCTGGTTTTCAGGAACAAATTGTGTCGTAAGTCTGAGGACTGCCTGTAAATATCTTTTACGCATCTGAACTACTTCAGATCCACCTATGATTTAAAACATTGTAGTTCTCTTATGCACTGTTAAGTAGCTGCCACCATCTACCTTAGAAGCAGCTGCACTAAAATGATTATTGAAACAAGGAACTAATTTACGTCCTCATGAGCTGCATAGTTGCTTTTTTTTTTTAAATCCCCATTTGCCCACCTCTGTGACTGTTAGCAAGCATACACAGTGCCCCTACAACTGGCAGAATTTCTAAATCTGGGTTACCTAACTATTCTAAAGAGGAGACCCAAGTGAGCCAGAGGAGTAAAAGCACTGGCAGCCAGTAGCACTTTCTCTACACTGCTGTTCCCAATAGTGCTACTACTGCTTGAAACAAAGCTCAGCAAAAAATCCTGACCCAGAAACCACATAGGCTACTTCTTCCTGACCAAGCAGTTAGAGAGAGAAAAATGAGATTAAATATGGGATACAAATTACTTGGATGCAGCCTCTCTCCTCAGAGCCTTTCATAATGGCAAACATTGTGCAGTCAAGGAGATCAGATGCATGAGGTGGTGAAGATAAAAGGGTAACCTTCTAACCAATGAATCAGGAAAAAGGATCTTCTGCCCACTTGTATGGGTGGATCCAAGAGCACTTCAGACTGCACAAACAATGGCAATACTCCATTCAATAAAGGTAGATATTTCCTGGAGAAACTTGCAAAGACTGGCCTTGTGGCCAGCTGTAGAGTAACCACACTGGTGAAGCAGAACAGCAATTAGGGAGGAAGGATTCTTCTGAAGAATAAGAGTACTTGCCCAGCAGCAGGCACAGAAGCTGGTTCTCTGACAGTTTCTCTTGTTTGTTCACAGGGTGCAACACAGGACTCCAAGCCCTTTCCCGGACCTCTTATTCTGAGAGGACTGAACCTGTTCATCATGGAGGTCTTGCATATAGAAGAGACACAGCAACCACAAATAACCCCCTTGGATATACCAATTCTTATCAACATACCATTGGGTTAGAGTGAAGGTTGACCATGAAAGTTACATTGAATTTAGAATAAATTTAGGCAAAAGTGAGGGCAAAGGCATCTCCAGAACTCTGAGAGAAGTCAGCTTGGCAATCTGTGAGAATGATGGTACCAGAGAAATCACTCCCTTGCCACACACTCAGCCACAATGGGAAGGCTTGTGAAGAAGCTGTACAAGAACTAGTGGTTGATTCCCCTCCATGGGTGCATCTACATATGAAATTAATGTGACTCAATGAACTCCAGAGCAGTCTGCATCAGAGTTAACTGCTCCTGGGTACAGTGTCTACATGAGTACTTGGGACAGTAGCAATTTGAGCCAGGGTAGAGCAGGCCCCTGGCTAGCTGGGCTGACCAGGCACAGTTTACACCCCTGGTCACTGTCTACATATGTGTTTCAGCACAGTAAAGTATTCCGCCATAAGATAGTACTGTCCCCGACAGTACTATCCTATGGCAGAGTTAATTAGCTCACTGTGTCCTAATACCAGCACACACATAGACTTTGACGCTTTACTGTGGAGCTTATTAGTCTATTCCACAGTAAAGCACAAATATAGATAACCCACTAGCACTAGCTAGTCACAGTGAAGTTCCAACCCAAATTTCTCTTTGACATAATGGCTAGAACAATGCCAATTAAGTCTTTCCCAAGAAGTTACAAGTACCAATGGAGATTGCTAGAAGGAGTAATGGAAGGAGTATGGGCCAGTAGATTAGAAATGGCCAGTCTTGATGACAGGAAGTGAAGGTTGGACCATAAAATGAAGATATGATTTTTTTTTAGAAATGAACTGTGCGGAATCTAACCCCCCTTGAAACTGAAAGATCAAAAAGAAACAAGGCAGGTTTTGTTTAATTTTCTTTTTTATTAGACTAGGAAATATAATTTATTGCATAAAAATTAATTTGTTACAATAGGAATGCTAAACTTTATTTACAGTTCTTAGTTTACAGAATAAACAGCTGCATGTTTAGAGGATTCCACCAGACTCATCCTCTGGACATATAAATATGGAAACAATGTGGAACAAGAACATGGTTGCTCTCAACAGGAGAAAAACAGCTGATTTTTATTTCAATGACTCTATGAAATGCCTGCCCTGTATCACAGAGCCACTACTCTGCTTTATGACATCAGAGTGTGGTATATCTTCAAGAGACAGAGAAATGCACACACATGACCTTGGTCAGAGAGAGGCAGTACAGTACTTGGACACTCTGATCCTGTGATGTGAGAGCTATATACACTGTAATCCCATGATCCAAGGGAGACAGAGAAATGCATACACTTTGATCAGAGAGACAAGCTAATGCCTCCTCTCCCTCTCTGCCCCGACACAATTTCCCTGATCTGAAAGACACTATGAAATACCTGCGCATGTGTGCATACACTCATGCCATACCAATTGGAGAGGCACATACACTGTTATTCTGGTTCTGTTCTCTGAAAGACATGGGGATACAAACACACATGCAAATCTGGCAAACACCCATACATAGTGGTTTGAAAGTGAGACACACACACACACCCCCCAATCCTTTACCCAGACATACTGAAAGCATAGGAGAGAGAGAGAGAGAGAGAGAGGGTAAATGCACATATAATCTATACATGTGATCTAGGAGAAGAGTATTTAAGTTTTTTGGATACTGCTGACTTCACAAATTAGTTTCTCAAATATAGTCACAGAGATGGGTAAAACTGTCCCTACATTACAGCCATATTCAGCTCCCACAAAAGGCAATGGAGGTCTTCCCTACAGACTTCTATGGAAGCTGGATCATGCTCTTAGTTTTCCTGTCTCAATAACCAAGCAAGGTCTTATTACACAAGCCAGGTTTTCATTGAAGTGAAATGTTGGAGAAGCTAGGGCTCTTCTAGATATTTCCTGAGTGCTGTAAAACAGTACTGTGATGGAGAAAGGTCATACCTGCCAAACTCCTGAATACCTTGTGGTCAACTGTTTGCTTTAAGAGGTTCTTTATTTTTTTTCAACCACACAGGAATATTTTCAGCTATGTTCAAGTACTTGATCTGTCCAATAGTCAGTTTGGACTCTCAAATGGTTTAAAAATGTGATTGAGTTGTACATCCAAAAGTTTACACACACATTCAAATCTGTACATTATGTATGGATGACTGTGTATATTAAAATTGTATGTGCACACTCTTCTAATCTGATCCCATCCCTTTAACACATTCAGTTTCAAACACATCACGACTGACCAAGAAAGACTGGCAAGAAAGTGACATCCACAAATACTGACTCATACCCTTTTACCAGCTCCAAAATGGTAATTTTCTTCTACTCTGCAAAACATTGGACTTGAACCTGCCTGATGTTTCCATATAATTAAAGAATTTGAAGAAATGTACAATTTAGGCGTTAAACAGAAGGTGGGACTTTCTATAGCTGTGAACTACACTAATGACACTGATATTCAATAAGACAATTTCACAGCAAGAAAATGGCTACAAAATTGGCAAAGTAATTCCTTATACAATGAAAATGGATTCTGAACAAAACAGATGGGTTTTCAATGCCAAAAAGTCCCCAGGGCCTGTGAGAGAATGGTAGGAGCCTGCTGGTTGGAGGGTTTCCTTACCTTCCATTTTTTAAGAAGTAAATAATGGTCTGACTTGGGGGTGCACACAATTTTGGAGGCCCAGTACACCCATACCTTAATTCCCTGCCTCCATCTTATAGGCCCTGAGTCCAATATTTGATATATTTTAAAAAGAAGAATTGCTTCTATCTGGCTGTTCACATAGGAAGGTACAACCTCTTCCTACATGAGGACGTAGCTCCAAGCTCTGAGAATGTCCTTTTGCATTAAGGTTTCTTGTTCGGTGCTGATTTGTTTTGCCACTGTATGGAATCTCTATAGAATTAATTTGCACATTCCCAGCAAAGTTATTTATGTAGGTGAATAAAGATTGCCTGTATAAATATTCTTCCCTGTGGGTCCCTTTTCCAACTGTCTGCCATCAATTTAGGAATAGTAGAGATGGAAACAGACTGGCTAAGCACTCATGTGCCAGAGAGTTAAGCAACTAGAGGTTTAAATCCTGAATAAATACTGGCTACTGAACTATCCAGCAAAGACAACATCCTATTATGTCACATGCTGGCTCCCTGAGTGTGTGTGCACTTTCTCTTAGTCACATAAGTGCATCACAGGCAGCAGACTGTAAGTAAAGGAGCAGGATGAGGTGTGGTATCCTTCTGTTGGAGACATCACTGTATTAAAGCTTTAAATTTTTGGTCACAAACAAACATCTTGGGATAAAGTACAATGGAGGTCTAAGAGCTGGTGCAATGCCATCCTGGTATGATGCTGTGTTCCTGCTTGCATCATGACAAGCTTATCCAGAAGGACAAACTTTTCAGAGGTAGCAACCATAAATATTAGTTCTGCCTGTAGCTAACCAAACTCCTCTTCTGAATATTTCCCTGCGTAAAATACCACTTTTTTGAGCTATCAGAGGTAGAAGTAAGATAGTTGTAAGGGAGAGGGGAAGGAGAGGGTAAGACAGGCAGAAAAAGATTGTAGACATTTCCAGCAACCCTGCCAAGAAGTAATCTGTTTAACATGTCATGTAGGATTGTACTGGACAAATCAATCATTCCAATGGATGATATAAAACAACTTTGCTAGCCTCCTACAAATACGCAGGCCTTGAATACAGACACATTATTTGTAGTTTAACTTAACATTGTAACATAAATTGGTATACAACAGCACTGGATGACAGATGAAGTTGCCACTGTATCCTCAGGAGTAATGGCAGGCTACATCAGTGTAAATGTGTTATTTGCCCATGCCCATAATCTTTACTGATTACATAAACTTACTGGAAGTTTACCTAGTGCATTTCTACAGACTTGGAACCTAACCATGGAAATTAGTGATAGACAACACCTCTCCGATTACCCAGAGAAGTCACCTGCCAGTGCAAGGTAATCCTACAATATCTATTCTAGCATGTGGTCCAATCCCATTTTAAATATTCCACAATATTCACAACAGTCTTGCTGTTAGAATTTTTTATCTCTATTTTCATTAAAACACCGAATAAAAAGTTTGATAGGATTCTGAGGACTCAAGAAGGAATGTGGTCTTCCAATAAAAATCTATAGGTCTCTGGAACACACTTCGTAAAAGTAGCCCATTTTGCTCAGAAAAGTCACTGGGTACCCAAAAGTTGTGGTTTCTACGTGTGTGAATAGAAATTGTTTGCATCCAGGTGTACTTATCTTGAAAAGTTTTGCTTTTGCTCATGTCCTAAAAGAAAATCATTTGAAAATATGGATCTGTATATACTTTGGGTTCCAATCATTTGACACAGCCCGGAACTTTAATAAGCAGGTAGATAGTGCCCTATATATATCTTTTACTTAATTTGTCTTTTTATGAAAGAATTAAAACGTCTCACCCCAACCTCTTTTGTGAACCATAGGTTGACTTGACCCCTCTGATGGTTTCATCATCAGTTTTCTAACAAAGCAAACTCTGAGATCTGTACTGATTTCAGGGCTAGTGAAGGAAATGGACCTCTTACTCACTGCTCTAATCTTGTCCAATTTCCTGCTAGTCCAGGATTATTCCCTCACATTGAAACACCTCATATCTGAGATGTCTACTATTTCTCTGAAAGGCTTTCACATAGTGACACTGGGAACACATTCTCCCCTGATACTGAAGCTAAGGTTTGCTTTGTTCAGTTTCATTCCTGAAACAATGGTGCTGCAGTAGACAACAAAGATGACCATATGAAGCCATGCTTTGGTCTGTTTCAAACAGATACAGGGCCAGAAGAGGAAAAACTGTATGTGAAAAAAATGGATTGAAATGCCTATGTGAGGTCCAAGTTTCTATAATGGGGCTGGAAACAGTGCTGAGGAGTATCATTGTGATTTGAAGAAAAGCACTGGAAGTCTGACAATGTATCTCCCTTTAACCTTGTTTCCAGGAGTGGATTTATTCTTCTGTTAGCTGGGTGCTTGAGTGGCCCTCAGTGCAAGACATAAAGGAGAATTTACAAAGATGTCACAGAAGGAGATTCAATTTGCCCTTTCTAAGCCATGTGGGTCTCTAGGCACTTACCCAGTTGGACATCACCAAGGGGCTAGGAGCAAATAAATGAGTTTCTCTTGCCTTTTTTAAAAATTATTTTCACTACAAATGTAATGTGAAGTTTGCTCTCTCTCTCTCTCTTCTCTTTCTCACGTACACACACACTCCGAGCATCTTAATGCTCTTGCTCACACACAAAAGATTTTTTTTGTTTTGTTTTGTTTTTTTAAAAAGGACTCATCCAAAGATCTGGATAATAAATTATTTGCGTTTCCTAAGAAACTGTGGGTTTTTTTTCTTTTCTTTTTTTCTTTCTTTCTTTTTGCCTTAATAAGTCATCTGAAGCTCTTGACAGAAGTAAGCGGTTTGTCTAGATTGTACTCGACTCTTCAAAGCATAAAAGCTATTAAAGAAAAAGGAGATGGAAGAGAGGGAGAATCCAAACAAATTAAACAAAGTAAAACCCAACCCCAACTTGAGAAGCCCTAACTGACCAGCGCCACAGGGGAAGCAGCTGCCCACTTCCGCCAATGGCTGTTGTCATGGTTACCAAAAATGTGTTACTTTTGCACCTCACTAGAGGATGGCAAGGAGGAGAAGGGAGCTCGTTTAACACTTGAATTGCTTGTAAACTGTGTGGGTAAACTTCTAAGGCTTGCTAGGAATTTAGGGAGGAGGAGAAGTAACTTCCTCTTACCCCTCATGGTTAAGTACAGCTCAGCAACCCACCAAATGCAAAGTAGAAATGAGCCCAGTCCTACCCCACTAGTTCAGGAAGGGACATTCCCTATTTTCCTCCTCCGCATCTCACCCTCTTCTCTGTCCTCCTTTGTCCATTGACTAAAGACTACCAGGTACTTAGAAGCAACATCAGCAGTCCCCCTCTGTTGCCATGACAACCAGCATCTCACTCTTGCCCATCTCTTCCAAGGCACTAGCCAGGGTATTGAGATCACCGTCATCTTGGTGCTGGGCTTCCCATAAGTCCAGGATGACTCCTGTTGGGCTGGCTTTGGTGGCAAAGTAGTTCAGATACCTGTAAAGGAGATAGAGAAAGTTGAGCCTAACTTTATGCATACCCCTAATTTGAATGGTACATGGTCAGGACAAGGGGTGGTTAGGAAAGGAGAGAAGACCTGGAAAACAATCTGCATCCAGTATAAGCTATCAAGGAAATGTCACAGTACAAATGCATGGGCCCTCACAACATTATTTTCATTTTCGCTAGCTTTTGTGTAAAAGTAAGATGCATCATTTTACACAAATTATGAATGCTCTCCCTCTCTCCTACCCCTAAAGCATGATCCTATAATGGAACAGGCCAAGTACAGAAAAGGAATGATACAAGGGCAGTCATGCTCAGTAGCATGACACTCTTGTGATGCATGATCATGGCAGAAGGTCAGGCAGGTTTAGGCAGTCCCACAGATCTCACTGGGTGCACGTGCATAAGGCCTCTGTAATTTGAACCAAAGGGGAAAAGGCACAGCTATAACCTAACATGGAAATGTCATCTGTCCCATGCTCCAAGCCTCAAGGCATCCTGGTCTGGCAGAATGAGCACAAGTCTGAGAATAAGAAACTTCTGAACTTGAATTCTCTCTCTAGCATGGAATCACTGTGACCTTATGTAAATCATTTCCCCCTCCCTGTGCCTCAGGTCTCCACCTGTCAAACAAGAACAATAATACTTCTATACCTCATGGCACAGTGGTGAGCATGAATTCATTCACATTTGTATGTAAGATTGTTGTTCTTCTTGACTCACCAAGCCTTTAGTTTTGTGCTTTTTCCCCCCCATCCCACTCTCTCTCTGTGTCCCTTCCCACATGAGTCCAATTTCCTGCTGAATACAAGCAGGCTTGGTTTCATCACTGACAGAATACTAGATCCCTATGGTGGCATTCCCAGGAGTTGCAAAACCCTAAGTGGTTTCTGTATTGTTAATCAGACACTTTAGTGATGGTGTTGCAGAGTAATGCTTTGCAATACATGCCAACTAATCCCTTTTCCAAGAACAGCACTGTGCGACAGTATCTGCCCCTTTGGGGCTCAACAAAGCTGCAACAGCATCTTGTAGGGGGTAGGGGAATAAGTTCTGCCAAGCTGCATTTGTTTACATGTAAAGCAACAGAAGCAAAGGCCTAATCCACACTGCAAAGTTTTGTTGCAGAATTGTGTGTGTGTTCATATTCAAAGCTTTTCTGTGGTGTGGCAGAAGTCATTTCACCTTTGCTGATCAGAGTAAGGCTTTTGCTGCCACCAGGCAGAAGGCTCCTAGGCTTTTATCCAGCTGTTGCGGTCCATCCAGCTGCTGTTACCTTTCCAGAGTGCACTCCAGGCTGTGGTGGAACAGCTGCCGAATGGAGCTACATTGAGATACCCGAAATGCACTCTATATGCAGTCTGACAGCTTAAGGGTGGTGGCTCTTGGTTGCAGAGACAGATGAGTCTAGATACAGACTAAGTGCTCAGCACATAATCATGTCCCACATGGATCACACTAGCCCCCATCCTCCCTAGCTCAGAAAAGAATGAGTGGACAATGCAAGCCATCAAGGAAACATACAACCTGCTCTCTCCAAATGACAAGCTCGGGGCAAGAAGGGAAGAGCAGAGTGTCTAGCATCACATGGTGAGCTAAAACCCACCTATCCATGGAAAGTTTCTGAGCAAGAAGTCTCCAGTCATTTCCTCTGGAATTTGGAGCATCCAGGCTGCTGCAGATTTTCTGCCGGATGGACAGGGGGATCTTGAAAGCATATGGTCCCAGCTGAGTTGTCGCAGCACTGCCATGATGCAAGTGGAAGGCATCAAAGGAACTGGCATTCTAGAATAGGGGAAGGGGAAAAAAAATTCACAATCCCTTAAAACACTGGTTTACTCTCTTGAGCCTGTTTTGCTTTCTCTCTTATTAGCCTATCCCTGCCCAGGAGCAGGAAGGCTGCTATTGTTCTAAGTGGAATTGAGGAGTACTTTCATAAACTGTCAAGCAGCAAAGGCAACCTGGAAGAGGCCAGAGACATAGAGGCCAGGACTGGGGAAGACAGGTGTAAGATGGTACCATTTACTCAAATGCATGGATGTCAAAGATCAGAAACAAAAAGAGTGGCAGATAACATGCCATATAGTTTCATAGCTGGTCGGGTCGAAAGAGACCTAAGCAGATCATCAAGTCCGACCCCCTGCCATGGCAGGAAAGAATACTGGGGTCAAATGACCCCAGCAAGGTGTTCATCCAGCCTCCTCTTAAAGACCCCCAGGGTAGGAGCCAGCACCACTTCTCTTGGAAGTTGGTTCCAG
>NW_005842061.1:450037-458418 GCF_000455745.1 Alligator sinensis | reverse complement strand
ATGCTGTCCACATCCCTCCTGAAGTGCGGTGCCCAGAACTGGACGCAGTACTCCAACTGCGGCCTGACCAGTGTCACATAGAGGGGGAGGATCACCTCCTTGGACCTGCTTCAGATGCATCTGTGGATGCATGATAAGGTATGGTTGGCCTTCCTGACTGTGTCCCCACACTGTTGGCCCATGTTCATTTTGGCATAAATAATGACACCAAGATCCTTTTCTGCCTCTGCATTAATGAAAAGGCAGTTCCCCAGCCTGTAGGTCTGCTGCTGGTTCTTCCCCACCAGGTGCAGTACCCTGCACTTCTCAGTGTTGAAACCCATCCTGTTCTCATCCGCCCACCCCTGTAACCTGTCTAGGTCTGATTGCAGCCTATTCCTCCCTTCTAGCGTGCCCACTTTTCCCCACATCTTAGTGTCATTCATGAATTTGAACAGGGTGCTTTTTACACCCCCATCCAAGTCTCTGATGAAGATGTTGAACAGTGCAGGCCTGAGGACTGAGCCCTGGGGGACCCCACTGCCCACATCCCTCCAGGTCGAAAATGACCCATTCACCACCATTCTCTGGGTGCAGTCCTCCAGCCGAATAGTGACCCATTTGACTCTGTAGGTGTCGACGCCACAGTCCCCTAGTTTTTTAATGAGAATGGGGTGAGAGACAATGTCGAAAGCCTTCCTGAAGTCCAGAAAGACTATGTCCACTGCTATACCTGCATCTAAGAACAACAGGAAAGACATCAAGCTCTTCCCCTCAGGCAACCTTCAGCAAACTCAGTTGTAAGCAGCCTCCAAATATCAGTTCATGTAGGTAAACAACTTGGGGTAGAGTCAGTAGCATCTAACACTATTTCTGGGACTGCACAAATGTTAAAGGCCCTAAAATTCCCTATGAATTTCAGGTGGACTGTCCAGTCCTCAGCCAGTTCAATTATTCCCAGTTTTTTAGCTGGTGAAAAATTTCATCTTGCTGTCAACATCTTAGTACTATCCCCAGAGAGGCTTTGGGTCCCAGATCTATGCAGTGGGGATTGTACATTACAATTGACTGACTCACAGGGGGTGTGTACAGAGGAGTTCATATCACTGTTTTATCAATACTGCAAAAACACCTCTCTTGTAACAACAGCTTAACCCCCTTGGCTGCTACTGCCTGGGTCTATTGGTACCCCAGCACAAGTCATAACAGGATGTTCATTTCATTCAATGAGCTCTTTTCTCCACCTCTTTTTTTTAAGTGAAGGTAGAACTAGACTGATAGGCTGTCTGTAATCCAACTAGATAAATTGACAACAGCAGTGCAGACTTTCCCCTATCCTGCTGTGCCACAAACTGGATTTGGGAGAGGTCTCTTCTAAAAATGAGAGTTTACAGGCCAGTTTATTCCTTGGCTTTTTTCCTGAGAGTCACAGAGGGGGGTGACACAGAAATAGCACCAGCTGTGAGACTATTTCTTTAAATCTTCAATCAAATCACAGACTTAAGCAACGTGAGGCCATGGCCAACACCAGTGTTAATGTAGCTGGCACCCACAGAGGTAACACAGAAGGGTACTGAGCGGTGCTTCAATTCTGTGGTAATGAGCAATCTCCTTGTGAGATAAAATAGACACATTTATTAGATAGATTAGATAGAGAACCGCTCCTTCCCTTATATGCAGGGATTCAGAGAAGATGTCTGGGAATGACCGTTAATCTTCTCTGCTACTACAGCAGGTGCGAGGACTTCCTCCTGGTAACTACCTTCCCCAGGTGGCTGTACCTGAGTTGTAATACCCCCTGTCCAGTGTTTTGGGCAACAACAGCCAAATGGCAAAGATGTGATAATGGACCTTTAAAAAAATGGTTGCAGCTGTTTTTTTCACAAGCATGGGCAAGAGTGATGTGTACCCTGGAGTCAACAGCACCAGTTTCCCCTCATCCAGCTGAAGGTTTAGGAATTACCCAGCTGAAGTCAACAGAGATACACTGGGGTAAAACTGAGATCAGTCCCACCTGTAAAATGCTGCGGTACTCCCTCCCACCTCCTCTTTTCTCACCTCTCCAAGCGTGATGTGCAACTGGAATATCTGCCCTTCACCTTCCACCTGCCGGACGCAGATCTTGCAGGTGAGCTCTGTTGAAGCCTGGCTGTACCTCTCTAGGGTGAAGGTACAGTGCAGAGCCCTTTGGCTGCCACTCCAGATGTGATAAAAAGGAATCTCCTGCAGCAAGGTGGGGAATGAAGTAAAATATAACCACAGGCCTCAGCAACTCTTCTCTTGAGTAAAGCCCCATCACATACCCTCCCTTCCTCACCCATTTGTGAAAACTTAATTACTATTATTTCTTTGTATTTAAATTACCATTTAAAAAAATGCCCACACAGAAGCTCTAGGGTAAAAACTGATTTATGACAACCATAATAACAATCACCCGGCCAATTAAAAACCCTGTCAGATTTCCTTGTAAACTATCTTCTAGGCTTCCTAGCTTCTGCCCTGACTGGCAAGAGAAGGGGATCATTTTGTGTTGGCAGCTGGGAGGGTGGGACAGAGTGAACTGGCAGACAGGGTCTCAGCTGCCATGTCGAAAGACACAGAGTCAAATATGGTAAGTAAAAATAATCCTTTTTCTTCCTCTAGGAGATAGCTGTAGAAGGCAGAGGAATATAGCTTTCTTAGAAGTTACTTGTGTGTATATGTGGGTGAGCCCTAGTGCCTGACTAGAGTGGATCATATACCAAATTACTAGATCAATGCTTTGAACATTAACTCTTTAATTCCCATCATAGACATGGTCCTAGATCAGAGTCAGGCAAAGTGTGGCCCATGGGCCAGATCTGGCCCACCAACTGATTGCATCCAGCCCATGGGGTGCATCCACCAATTGATTGGATTCGGCCTGCAGCTGCCCCCAGAGCGCTCTGCATGGGCTGATCCTTGCCTGGGGCAGCCAGTGCTATGCTCCTGCCTGTGCCTGCTGGCCCCAATCCTGGCCAGTACACACAGCTTATTGGTGGGGCTGATCCCGGTGTGGCTGCAGCTGCCTGGGTACTGCTCAGCTACCCTTGCCTCCAGCAGCAGCTCCTCCTCCTCTTCCTCTTCCTCCTCCTCCTTCTGCCCCTGCTCAGTTGGGTGGCTCCTGCCCCAGCGCATGGGGCTCCAGCTCCAGCTCCCAGCTGCCTTTCACTTAGTCCACCTGCCCAGCATGGTGAGCAGCCATTTGTGGGTGGCCAAGTGGGTAGAAGACAGCCAGGAGCTGGAGCCAGAGCCCTGCAGGTTGGAGCAGGAGCCACCCCACTGAAGCTTCCTCCCTGCCCAGAGTGGTGCAGCAGGGGCAGGAGGAGGAGCTGCTGGGGCTGAGGGGATTTGAGGAGCACACAGGTGGCTGCAGGTGCACTGGGAGCAGCCCCACTGATAAGCTGTGTATACTGGCTGGAGCCAGGCCAATGGGTGTGAGTGGGAGCATGGTGTGGGCTGCTCCAGGTGGGAGTGGGCAGGGCTTGGCCGTAGGTGGTGTGCCATGGGGGCAGCTGCGGACCGCATGGCCTGGGTGAGCTCTGCTCCACCTGGGCGAGCCCCACTGCCTCCTCCTTCCTCCCCTCACACTCAGCCAGCTCCTGGGACCTAGCACCCAGGCAGCCCCCTACACAATGTGCACATACACCCCAACGCACCCCACCTTCCCACACATATTCTTCTCCCATGACAACTCATCAAAACTCCCTATGTGGCCCCCAGACCCAAATAATTGCCCACCCTTGTCCTAGATCCAAAGAAGTCACTTAAGAACAAATCTTTCCCACTGTTTTGCTGCTGATAATCAAGCACTGATATGCTCTGATAGTCCATAAATATAGTGTCATGCAGTTATTATTGATTCCTTGTATATCAATGTGCATGTTGGCATGGACCCTTACAAGTGTGTGTTTTCAGTGAGCACCAATGAATGGAGGTTCTCTTCTAGGAAAACAGAGATGAATAATTGCCTATTTGTTATTTCCCTTTAGGGAGTGCTTTTGGATCAGTGCTCACCCACACCATTTTCCCCCAATGATCTATAGTTCCAGCACGCTGCTCCTTGTGACAATTCTACATTCTACATTCTCTTGGCCACTTACCTGGTATTTAGCTAGCAGCTTGCTCCTCCACAGTGAGTGGGGGATATCGTGGATGGAGAGGCGGAGGTTGTGATAACTGTCCTTAAAGAGCAGCGGCTTGGGTTCCTCTAGCAGATAACCGCCCAGCGTCTTTTCCAGTTCAAGCACTTCCTGGAGACAGGAAGAAGTAAAGAATGAGAGCCATGGTATTAAAGATCACTCCTAGTCAAATGGAGAATGTGAGGTTTTTATTATTTTCCCCACTTTTGACAGCACTGTGTCCACACTGAGCCCTGCCCAAACCCCGACAAAATCAAAAAAGCAACTACAAAACCTACATCCAAGTAGTAAGTATGTTCTAAAGGCTTTGACATAATGAGTTGTGACTGGTGCCAAATGGAAGCCAACAAGCTGGGGAAGAAATGACAAGAAGGATGACCTCAAAAATCTAGCTTCAGTAATCAGGAGAACACAAGAAAATCTGATTCACAATGAAGGCATCTCTCTAAGAATTAGACCATTTGAACAGGCACAATGGAAATTCTCTGTCTGAAAATGCAAGTGTACAGCATCCTGCAGTAGAGTGATACAGAACAGCCTAGACAATGCTTACAGCCTTCGGTGTGCTTCTAGAGGGCCTACTTCTTGGTCATTAAGTTCCCTGTAAAGGGGTTATCACTTAAAAGCTACCCTAGTTCAACAGAATATGGCTTCTTAGGCTAAATCTTAGTGAACACAAATTAAAACAAATGCATTTTTAACAATGAATTATGATGTATGAATTCCTATAGTTACCCAAAGAGCTACAACACAGGGAGCAGCAGCTCACACTTTTCTTCCAGAAGTCTGTGCCTGTATGCCTGACTCCAAGATCACCTCTAGAGGGGAGACGGGAATGCACTTCCCATGCCCGTTCTGTTCTTGGCTTTTCTGCTTGGAGTTTCAGCTACAAGAGGCTGTTTAGTGATATGGACACCTGTTCCCTGGGAACTGGACTGAATCTACCAACTCGTTTCAAGGAGGCTGCCAGTCGCCAGATGGGGAATATCTTTTCAGTTTCATTCTGATTTGGTTTGAGCAAGCTAGAGATGGACATCTGCATATTCAGACACATTTTTCAGGGCATTGGAAGGTTTGCATTTCATTGTCAGTCAGACTGCCTTATCACAGTGTCTCATCTTTCTCTGCCACAGTTTTGTACCACTACTGTGCTTTGGTGATGGCATGAATCAAACGTAGGCACTTGGTGGTTCCTAGAACATCTTTTTATACATTACCACTTTAAAATTTTATTACACAGAAAAATAAGGTCCAGAAGCCAAGAGCAGAACTCTTTCTAGTACTGCTAGAAAGAAAGGTCCAGCAGAGCTGAATAGAAAGTTTTTCAAAGTGCCAGGCTGATAAGGGATGTACAAGAACTAAGTTTTCATAGTACTGTGATCACAAACATCATAGATGGGCTCACAAGAAGGTCTAAAGTAACAGGACATTATGTCAAAGCAGAGATAATAAGAGCTGCTTAACAGAGTGTTATCATGACAGAAAGTGCCCACGTAGGGAAGATCAGCACAAAAGGACGTGAAAAAGCTTCCAGCAGCAACAACAAGAAAACCCCTTGTGTAATCTCTACAGAAACAGGGCACAGCATGCAGGCTCTGAGCCACCCGCCCTTCCTCTCAATGTTTCCTCCCAGGGACCATGGAAAATGCTCTGGCAGATCTCAGCGGAATGCAGTAAACGTGCTTATTATTTAATGTTGGTCATTTTTCATGGGGTTGCATCAGGTGTTTGCTCCCTGGAGACAGGGCTCTCCTAGAGACATTACCCAGCATCTTGCTGCCAGCAGGACCACATCAGGAAGCACTTGCAGGAGTAGCCTAAAATAATTTGTAGCCCAAACACTGAGACTGAGGCAGCTGGAACAGCAGTGTCCAAAGCCAGTTTATGCTTGCAGCAAGTTTGGGGTTAACCAGCGATGATGAGTCCCATCTACAGCTGGTGTAAATCAGCCTAAGTCCTTTGCAATGAATAGAACTGTGCTGATTTATACCAGCTGGAGCAAACCTGGTGGCTGGGAACTACCTAAATACATATCAAGCTAAAGACTGCTCAAAAAAAGGTTAAAAAAACCTCAGCATCGTAGCAGATACATATCAAGTGCAGTAGAACCCACAGCACAAAAACCTCCGAGGAATATATGAGCTCCCCCAAAATAGCATTGGGCTCATGAAAATGGATATATGTCTGTAGCCCACTGGGACCTGCCAGGTTCTAAGCTAGTTTGCTTTTCCCCTGTCATGAAGCAGAGTGCTTATACAGTTAATCAGTGTTTTTGCCTTGCAGTCTTTGAGTGAGAGAGAGATAGAGAGTAGCAAGAGATTCTCTGCTCAGACAAACATACTTCTTTAGCTTTCTGATTATTCATATTAGGGTTGTCAAACAGTTCTCTGCTCTATGGTGAAATGATCGTGAAATGCCCCAGGCGCTAAAAGATGGCTGGAGACAGGAAGAAGTAAAGGTGGGGCCACTGACTTGTGACCTCGGATTCACAGACAGTGTTACCTTTAGGGCATCTGGGGTATCCTCCAAGCAGTAGACTTTGATGCTATATTCTAGCGAGGTACAGATGGCAGGTGCAAAGATGGCTAGTTGGAGTCTCTTGATGGCTGATCTGGAGTATGACTCTCCCACAAAAACGTAGGTGCCCAGCTGGTCCAGTAAGATATGGCAAGACTTGGATTCAAGCTGGCAGTAACAAGGAGTGTTCAGAGTTTCTTCATCTAGTGTCACAACTTCCTGAAAGGAGATGTTAAAAAGGAAGGCCCCTGATCAGCCATTTTCTAGCAAAGTAATTGGTTCCATGTATGCACATGGAAAAGCCCCTGCTCATCCTTCACTATGGCACCTGCTGTAGGGAAGCAGAAAGCTAATTCTAGACTAGCTATGGGTCTCCCTTGCAGACGTCAGTGCTCCTCCATCATTCCATTCCTACAAGGACCGCAGTTGGGAGCTTCCCACACAACCAGACCTCCTATTCTTTCTCCTACAGCAGAAGGTTCCTTACAGCAGCCCTCAGTCCTTCATGTCCTATGGCACCTCTTGCCAAGAGGCTGCAAACTCTGATGACTTTCTGCTTTCACTTCATTATGAAATTGCATTGTTACCTCCCAGTTTCCTTGATGGGACTGTGTTTTCAGTTGAAAAATCCAGTCTGAAGAGCTGATATCCACGCAGTGAGGGATAGTTAAAATGACTGGGCGGCACAAGAGCAATCCAGTGGGTCCACAGGTCACCATAGGACTCAGTACTGTCTGTGTGCCTTCAGAAGGTAAACTACAGAGAGCAAATAAACACAGAAAACAATTAGTCTGTTCCAATCAAGGCATGTACCTGAAGGAAGGAATGTTTGTACAATGGGGACATGGACGGCTCTCAATTCATGGCAGGATCTAACCTTGATGGGCCTGGTTCTTCATTATGAAGTCAATGGAGGTACAACAGAACAAGGATAGTGTTTTGCACAAGAAGATCCACTAAACCATGGCTAAAGGCACTGGGTTCCTGTATAGTTTTTGGTAAGCAACTACTGGCAATTGGAATTACTGTATTTATTGACTATAGTTCCATAGACATATGGAAACACTATAAAAGAGCTAAGTGGAGAAATGTTGGTCTGAGGGCGGACCTACTGAACAGCAAACCGATAAGTGGTCAAGAAATTCCATGTCTGCAGTGCAGCCATTATTCCTAGACTCTACACTGCCCTCACAAGAGGCCCAGGTCCTGTGCAGTGATCCCCTGACAATCCATCACAAAACAAAGACAAGCAGAAGAAGGGCTCTTCCTGCCCCATATTATCAGGCCACAGAACAAGACTTGCTTTACTCTTTTCTCTTCCCTACATTACTGATATCAGTCTCCCACACTTTGGAGTGCAGAAGACAAAAAAAATCCATCCTATTAACTACTGAGCTCAGAGGAGAAGAACAGATGATATACAAAGCAAAGAAGAGGACATAGTCCCTGATTGAAAGAACTTACAATCAAATATATAAACCAGTTCAATTAAGACACGTGGCAACAAATAATATTTACCGTGAAGCAATGCCTTTTGTCCCTTTCTTTCTTTCATTTTCTTTTCTTTTTTTACTTTTAATCATGAATAAAGAAATGCTTATCTGGAAAGTCAGTAGAAGAAATGCTGACTTAATGAAGAAAAAGTAGATGCTTGTTTTAAAAAGAAAGAAGGGGTGCTCCAGCAGAAGAAGCCATGAAGATGAGGATGAAGATACAAAGAGTATG
>NW_005842061.1:440943-450027 GCF_000455745.1 Alligator sinensis | reverse complement strand
GAGACGCAGGCAGGTGCAGAGGGAATTGAAAGTACTGCTGTCTCCTTCAAGTGATAATTAAAACACTACCAACTAGAGCTTGCTCTATGGTGCGTTCCACTTACAGAGTGTTTTCTGCCTTGTTGATTATCAGGTACATTTCGTAGAACTTCCCCTGAGGAATCGCTCCATGAGGCACCAGCAGGCTCACGCCTAAGGGATGGGAAGCAGAATTCTTTACAGTAAGGAAGTGATGATGAATGAACCCTCCACCCCTCCTGCTGCCAATGAGGTTACTCTCTTCATGGGTTACTTTCCCACACGGGGATGATATACAAAGTCAATTAGGAGATTCATCTGCACAATGACAACATTGTTTTAGAACTTGCAGTCTCCTGCCATGCCAGTCCAAAGCTTCCTGGGATCTGGGATTGCCTTGGCTGGCGTGACACCTCAGATATTATTTTGAGCCATCTGTACCAGGACTGGGGGGCCTATTAGAACCAGAAGCAGAGTCAGGCCTTTGTACTCTAAAACTGGTGAGAGCAGAGAAACCACCAACCATTGTATTCTTGTTCAGCTAGTGGTTTAAAAGCAACTAGTCTTACACTTATGGGAGGGCCTTAAAGATTTTGGACCAGCCAAAGATAGAAATGCCTCCAGATAATATGCAGTCAGGAAGCCTACCATAGAAACAACTTGCAAGGAAGCTATTTTTCTACATTGCTCCCAACAAGACACAATTGAAGTAACAAAAAACATCATAAAGTGGTGGCCACCACACTCTGGTTATCAAGGGAAGGAGATATTGGGTTCAGAGAAACATCTTTCATTCCTAGTCCAACCAAATGGTCTCAACATCCATCTGTGAGTAACCTACCAGATCAGACTAGATCATCCCAATCTAGTGCTTACCTGTATCTGGGATTGTAAGCCTTCCTCCCAGGTAACCAAATGTTCCACTAGCACTATTCCCATGCTCACGAAGCTGGGTGAGGAGATGTTGAGAGCCCATGGTCTTGTTCCTTATGTTCATGAAGTGATTGTCCCTGGCAGTCTCCCCTGAGTAGGTGCCTATAGGCACTGCCCCAAGCAGGTCTGCCCCTTCATGCAGCCCAGGCGAGGATGACACTGTGGAGGAGTTGTACACTTTGATCTTAAGATTGGGGAGTGGGTCAAGGAGGGGGGAGTTGGTCATTGGGATCTTGTCAGACGAGTCCTGTAGAGCATACATTGGGCCCCGGTATATACCAGCACTGGCAGTTAGGTCAGGCTGCATTGAAGGGTGCAACAGCTGAGGTGTATCTACAAGAAAGACAAAAAAAGTATTAGAACAAAGCATGTTTAAACATAGCTCAGTTTAATCAAAAGAGAGTTGTGTGAAATATGGTGTAATGATGGGCAGAAGATATACAATTTCCCTGGGTAAAGAATACTGTGAAACAAGAGGCTGGAGCACAGAATCTGAATGCATCTGTCTCCCTTTTACCCATTATTTGAAATGAAACTGCCTGCACTGAGAAACAGGCTCAACCCCTTTAAGACTAGGCAAGAAATGACATCATTCTGCATGTCCAGACAACAAGAATCTAAAAGCAGCAAGAATCTAAAACTACTTGACTCCCTCGTAGTTCACTAAGGACTCTACAGTTCATTCTGTACCAGACTGCTGAAGCACACTGCATTCTCTCTACTTCCTATCATTTCTCTTTCCTTACTATTTGTATGTCTGTATGTACAGGCATATGCCAATGTCAGGTCCCTCTTGTGTTAGGCACAAAACAAATGCATGTTTATATCACATGGCTTGATTTACTTTTATAATTTACAAAACTGGTTTAAAACCTCTGGGCAGTTGTACAGGGAAAGGTATTTGTTTTTCATGGAGGATTTTGATATTTGGAATCTGATTTTGTTCTGATTCAGAATGAAAACCAAAGATTTCCCTTATGAAAGGAAAAGCCAGGGTGCCTGGCTGACTCAGAATCTGCAATGGCAGCCTACCACATTGGAAACCTGAGTGTCCTTCTCAGCAGGAGTCCTAAAGCATGGAGGTCTGCAAATCCAGGGAACCTGGAGACCTGGACTCCTCAGCAGCACATCTGTTGGGCCGTCAAGGAGTTTGGCTGGTGAGTTTGCAAGAAACCATACAAGTTTTGAAAGCTGCCTTGTAGGGAGGGTTCCCTGGAGTCCTGCCCAATTTCCAGAGGAATGTAATTGAAATCAAACTCACGCTCACCAAGGAATCTTTCAGTTTTGATGAACCAGCAAATTCTAACTGAAAACTTTCATTGTATTTTTTTTTTGGATTAAAACTACTTGTGATCTCACTTAGTTGTACGATTCGTCACTTGTCCTGCCCTGACTTGACGTATTCTCTGCCTCCCATGCAAGCTGGTGGGAAAAACTCAAATGGAATCTGATCTGGTCAGGTCAGTGTGCAGGGCAGACAGATTTTCTCTCTCTCCCATGGACACTATTGTATTTATGGATAAGGAGTTGAATGAAAGTAGAAAATGTCTCTGAAGGCTCAAACCTGAGGGGATCAATGCCCCATTTTTCATACAAATTCTTACTTTATGTTCATCTGAAACAAGTTCTGGTCCAATTTAATGCTCACAAAACATGCCAGACTTGTACATGTGAAGAGCAGAGGCAGCTGAAACACAAGTTTTCTTGTGTTGTCTTGTCAGTGTGCTCAATCCTGAACTTGAGGATTACCTCCAGGGATTTGAGAGTAATTTGGTCTCTGGGCCCCTGCAAAGACTTCTAGTGGAGTTGCCAACTAATTCTGGTTTAGGAGGTGCTTTGGTGAGGTGAGGAACTGGCTCTATCACATTCCAATTTAATGTTTCTTATTTTATGAAAAAAAACACTCAAAACAAATGTCTGTAGATAAAGGAGGCCTATTCTTTCCCTGAATATGAGCCACAATTTACTCTGATTTCATCTTTTGCTGGGAGATCCAAGATACCGATGGATTTGCTATGAAGAGGCAAGGTATCTGTTTCCTTCTTACCATGACGAGAAGTCTTGAAGTTGACTGGGTGAAAGCCCCCAGTCAGGGCAGCTGAGGAGTCTGTGATGTCAGTGTCAAAATCCCGGCAATTCCGTCGATACACAACCACCCCAACAGCCATCAGGATAACGATAAGAACAAAGACAGCCACAACTAGGCCAGCGTATAGGGCCACATCCCCTGTGGCCTCCAACACTGGGAAGAGGAGAGAAAGGAGTGAGAAAGGGAGTCCTGGTTTTGCATTAACCTATAGCTCAAACGGTATTTTCCACATAAGGGTTACTGGAAAACCAGTTTATGATCTTTGCACAAAAGAAACCACTTGTTCTAGGGTTTTCCCAGGATGTTAGGAAATGCTGAGGGGTGGGAAGAAGGTGGCAAGGGCTCAAGAGATGAGTTTGAAAAATAAGAGAAACATGAAAATGCCTTACATTGTTAATTTTGTTGGGTTTTCATGGGAAAGAACAAAGGAACAGAGTTAGTGAGACAGTGGTGGACCCTCTCTTCTTCTGGGCTTTGAGAGAAACTTCATTGTTTCACAAGGCCATCATTCAACAGTGTTAAGTTTAAGCATTAAAACACTAAGGTCATGCAATTTAGGTCTCTCTGTAGTTGCTCACATGGACAGCCCTTGCTTTCTAACAAAAATTATGCTGGAGGGGCATATAGATGTTCTACAGGCACATAACATGAAGATCAAGAATCAATATGTATGTTAACATTCATGTTACCATGTGTGCATGCATGCACACACACATATAAACACATCCTATGACACTTGATCTTTGGACTAGCCTAGTCTCCGGTATATGGGAGCAGAAGGAAAACAATCTGCCTTGAAAGGAAATCTGCCTGTACATGGAAGAGCTGATAGTGGGCTAACAGGGTTTCTGCTTGGAGAAGACGCCATAAAATGATAATAGCGTCTTCCATATCAGCTCAGCCTTAGCAGATACTTCATTTCATCTCAGATCAATAGGTATGCCAGATGAGGAAACAAAGGCACCAGGAGACCTCTCCAGTGGCTCACATTGTTCCACACCACTCCCCAAAGCGAGGAATCCTGCAGCATTCTTGTCTTGTCTCCAACACAGTTTAGTGTCAAAGATAAGATCTGCACCCACCATTCACTGCAGATCAGACCATGTTAGAGAATCAGATGCTGTGGTCTCTGAGGCACAGAGACATCTTAACCATACACATGGTCTCTACTTTACCCTGTTCCCTTTTCTTTCTTTTATTCTTTCCCGATTTCCAAGTTCTCTTTGTTTTCATGGTTTCTTATTTCCATAGGCCCTATACACCAAGCCTGTGGATCAAGGCCAGTTTTTTTGCAATTCCTTTAATTTCTGCAGCCTGTTTATCATGGTGTGTACACCTGCATACAGTGTGGCTGCTTGGGAATTTCTATCTGACAGAGAGAATTGTAGAAACGTTCTAATTTGATGGGAGGGAAATATTTGGGAACTCACATACACAAAAGCCTGAAAAAACCCAAGCTCTGCAATTCTACCCTCTCTGTAAGAGTGGGAGGATTTCACAAGGACTCCCAAGGGAAACAGGACAACACCCAGCTCCACCTCTCACCCTGGTACTACCATCAAAATGATTTGCCCCTGTTTATAAGCGGGAAAACATTTAAGGAAGTTATGCAGTCAAGCAGTCCAATGCAACAGTGCAGCCTAAAATTGTTCTGATTTATGAGAAGAATACAGTGTCCTTCTTGTGTTAAATTCACTCCATCATCAAAAAATGCACTTTAAAATACATACCCCTTACAACCAGAATCCACATAGGATCATCAGTGTTTAGTGCTCTAGAAGGAAGCCACATTATTAAACCCTACACTGCTGACGTGACTGGATGTACTGCCATGTACATCCAGTAAACCACATTAACTACACTGCTTCTGCTTCATTGAAACTGTGCAAGAGAAAAATATCATTTGTTGAACAGAAAAGGACAAATCTGGCAAACCAAGGACCATTATTTCTGAAGCTGCTACATGTGTTTCAGAAACAATGGCTTTGTTTTAGGGGAAAAACAACATCTAGGTCTTTGTTTTGGGGCAAAAGGAGGGAAAAAAAATCCAGCCCCCTTCTCCTGCTCCTCAAAATATAAAAGATATGAAAACAAATGGCCTTGTTTATGCTAAAACACTTTCAATGGAGTCACTTTGCATTTATTGGGTTGCACCTGGGAACAGAGCTTAGCACACAGACACAGCAAAAGAACTGATGGAATACAAGTTAACTTTGGGAGCCCTTGAATTTGACAGCATAACCATCTTTTTAACATCTTCTAAACCTTACTGGCATAGATCAACTGTTCTCTCCCTCCTTCCCTCACGGGAGCAAGTGCTGGGACCCACCCGTGGAGATGGAACTGTCTAGTTCTGGGGCTTAGTACTGCCATGGATGAAACAGAAGAGAAAAACACAGTAACAAATTAAAATGTATCACAATGAAATAAAATGGCCATGAAATGGAGACTTACAGTGACTTTTGGGTTCGCTTAGAACTCTTTTATCTGTTAGGAAAAACAAAGTTAAAAAGAAATGGTAAAAATGCTGAGGGTGATGACGACAAATGATACAAACAGCAAATGAAGGCAAAGGGCACAGTGAGATGCAAAAGCCACGAAATACTTTGGAAAGAAGTCAGAGCCTTGGGCTCCTTGAAACTCCACTAAGCCGTGCAGAAGCCTTGGTCATTCAATAGCTTTAGGAAAGCAGACGTGTAATTAATCCCCCAACCCTGCCAGCCTTTAAGGATTATGGGCCTTTTGTGCCCAGAGTTCCTTCACATCCTATGGGTTCTGAGACAGAAAGCCCCATTAAAGGTTTAGTGCTTATTGACCACAAGGTGCCCAGTTCTCGGGGCCATCCCTTCACTTTTAGAGAATGCAAGGGGGCTCTATTGTCTTAGCTCAGTTCCAAGTCTCACTCATTTGCAGAGACCTTATAATGAGACAATCTCACCACAGAAAGCCATTCATCCTGCCATAAGTGGTGCATCCTATGGTTTGGCTGTCCTTTTAGTTGACACTCCCTTGCAATGGATGAACAGGTGAGAGCCTTTCGTTTCTCCCCATGTCACTATTTGCTCAGTCTCCACACAGGAATCCCACCTCTTCTCTCAAGCTTTCCTATCTGATCTAATCTTATCTTTCCTATCCCGATTTTTTCTCTCTCACTTTTTTATTTTAATCTGCCTGCTGGTTCTCTTGGGTTTTTTGCCTCTGGCATCTCCTCGCCTTTCCTTTCTCCCATTCAGCCAACAGCTCTGTACTTCTGGCAGAGGGCCACAGCCTCAGTGGCTGGATGCATGGGCATTTCTAGGGTTACAGAGAATTGTCTGTGCACTAAGCAGAGTAGAGAAGCCTGGATGCTAAGCTGCTGCCTGAGCCTGTACACATACACACAAGCTTGTTTCATGTAATCTGCATTAGGAGCCACCAAAGGAGCCAGGGGGAAAGGTTAGTACCATGCAAGACGTTTGCAGCAGGGAGGATCTAGGTTCTGGGAGTATTTCCTACCACCCAGTGCTTTGTTTCTTTCCTCCTCTACACCAGACATGTGCCCATCCCTCATCCTGCAGGCTGGAAATCAGTACCTTAGACATAAGAATTTTAGTCCTTCATCTGTTAGGATTTCTGAAAACTTTGCTTTGGCTGGTTTGCTGCTGCTCAGAGCTAGCAGCATTATGTAATAAGAATGTTTTACCTCCCTTAACTTTATTTCGGCCAAAGCCTTAAGACAGGGCATGGGTCAGCACAATGGCTCTCAGGACTGCAATGATGGTCACAGTCAAGCTGGTTTGTGTCAGGTGGGAGGACTCTTACTCAGCTACAAGTATATCAGATAACCAGGTTCCTATGTAAATCTACAAGAAGTTTTTACATCCTGCCTTTCATTTCATATTCAGAAGCCCCTTTGTATGGTCTCTCCTTGGCTCTTTGGTCCAGGGCATGAAAGCCCTGGGCAGGGACTGCTATCTGTAGTGGGCTTAGGTACAATAATCCTCCCCACTCCTATCCACACCCTTTATATTTGTGCTGCAGGCCTATCTTGACCACGCTGTTATCTGCCTTCCTTTCTTTCCCGGCATCTTTTGACTTTTCAGTGTTAACAGCCTGCAGCAGGTTCACACAGAGCATTACCTCACTCTCCCTGCAAGCTAGACCTGACCTCTGCTGCCATGATGCCTTAATTTACCCAGCAATGAGCTTCTACTAGGCCAGAGGCTATTGGCTGATGAGATGAGCTCCTTGGAAACCACTTCTGTGAGCAGGGTGTCCCCCTCCCTTTGCTCAGTGCCAGCATGAATTGACCTGGTGAGTTTATTGAAGATGACAAGAATGCAGTCATACAGAGGATATGATGCATTCTTAATTCATTCTTTAAGGAGGATTATAGTGCAGGGGGCATTCAAGGCTATGACAAACATGTGGAATGTAAGGCGTTAGGGTAGATATCACCACTGAGCCAGCAAGGGGTAGCACTGGCATGATCCTGGGCAACAGAGGAGAAGACTTTTCAGACCTCTCTCACGTGGGTAACACCTCTGTGTAACATTTTACAATGTCTCCATTAACAATGCAGCTTGGACTGTTCTAGAGCTGCTAGTCAGGAGATTCCACTGAGGAATGGGATGTGTCCAAGCCAAGGCCAAGGACTTCTAGTTTGACTCAGGACACATCATATTCCTTCCAGAGAGACCTGTACCAAGTTTGCTTTTCAGAATATTCAGCCAATATATATAGATCCCAAATGGGTAACAGTAAATGTCCAACCCCTTCTCAGCTCTATTTGAATCTGAGAGGAGAAAGTTCAGAGCAGGGCTATTTTGCAGGGCTCTGCCTCAGTCTGGGTGCTGGGACACAAACTACTCTATAACAATAGATTAAACTTAAAAAAAGTAAATCATTTCACTACCAAGAGATTTAGGTAAAAAATAAAACAAATTTGCAAGATTCCCTTTCACAGCAGGGCACAAACATTTTATAGACCCAGAACCAGCTGGGTATGTGCGACTTCCATCTCTCACGGATGTCAGAAGAGAGATGGGAGTGCTCAGTGTATGACACCTTGCAGGACGGGCCTGTGTCAGGAGTGACTGACAGTTCTGGTTAGTGAGAGAGGCAGGTTCAGGATGGGAACACCCAAGAGTTGTGCCACCATCTGTCACATCACTAAAACAGAAGGAACTGAGGTAAAACCTGCACTGGTGCATTATCAAAGCTCCCATCGTTCCTACATGGCTCCACTTCTGTGGATCTAAATGAAACTTTCCACACAGGAAAGTCAGGCTGCATGATTATCTCTTTCCAGGCCAGTGACAGACCTCAGTTGGGAGGTCTTGAGATGGAGGCATACATGGATGTGCAGAACAGTGAAGTACAAGAAGGAATCATGGAAGAAATTCAGGTTAATAACTACCCCTGCAGAGGCATATTTAAAAGCATTTGGCCCTCTGCCCTCCCTTTCTGACAGTTCCTTTCCCTTTGTCAATATGCATTGATTTTTTTACCCTGATACGATTCATGCTTTTTGAAGGTTAATGGACTCAGTGGTAATGAAAACAAATGTCGTCTTTTTATATGCATGGGCCAACAAGCTGCAGGGAACATTCTCTTCCTTCTCTGCAGCAAGTGACCTCCATCTTGACATACGCTTTGGTCCAGTTTGTTCCTAAATCTCTATTGCTTAAAGCATGCTGCCAAAATACTCTGGAGGACAATGGATGCAGTGAGATTGGGGGTGCCTGAGTAGAGATCAGCCACATTCAGTTCATTGGTATCAGAAGACAGGTGCCATAGAACAGATAAAAGGCTGAGGCTTTACTCAGGGAACCATGCAGTCCATTTTTCATCCATTTTTAGGTCTTTATTCAATTGCCTACCCAAACAACCTCTACCACGAAGGCTTACAAACAACCCAGCAAACTCAAGGTAGCTACATCAGAATTCAATGATAGTATTGCCATGATACTATGATTTGAATCACTGTCCTGAATTGATTCGGCCGAATCTGGTTTGAAGATTCGGCTGCTGCTGAAACTCCAAATCAGCCAGGCCCATTCCCC
>NW_005842061.1:407957-440531 GCF_000455745.1 Alligator sinensis | reverse complement strand
TACTTACCGGCTCCAAGTCCAGCTGCAGCTCTCTGCTGCAGTGGGCAGGGACTGTCCAAATCATCGAAGCTCTCCAAATCTTTTCCGAAGATTTGGAGAGCTTCAAATTGATTTGGACGTTTTAACTGTTCCCTTGATTTGATTCAGATTCAAAGATTTGGCCACCGAATTGGGCTGAATCTCCTCCGAATTGAATCACCACCTGAAGCTTCACACAGCCCTAGTCAGCAGATGATTCTGAAGAATGTATCCACCTAAGTGAGTGTGTCTAGCACTATTAATAACTTTCATTTTCTTTTGAGTCCAATGACTTCAAGTACCTGACTATCCACACACCTTGACCTCAGCAGCACTCCGGGCATCAGTGTAATCAGAATCCATTCCAGGCTGGCTTGGATATCCAGGCTGGAACTTCTATTACTTCACTTGCAGTGGTAAGTGGAACTACACTTGCACTTCTGGGCCCAACCAGAATGAGCTCTGATTGTAACTTCAGGGAAGAGAAGAGCCTAAGTTACACTGTTTGCCCACTTATGGCAGGACACCAGGCACGGTGTCTGCTGCCCATGCAAAGGCAGAAATAAACTCTTTAGCGTGTAAAGTCTATTTTGAGAAAATTGTCCTAGTAAACTTTCCTAGCATTTTTAAGGTTGTGCCTTTCCTCTCTCACTCCACCCTCTCTTCTGTGCTGTTCCAGGGCAGGCTCAGTTGCTCACTCACTTTGCATGCACAGTCCATCAGTGCAGTTTTTGGAGTCCAGCAACACCCCACTGCAGTCCTTGCCTCCATTCCTTGGGGACGGAGCAGTGCATTCCCTGCTCCTCCAGTGGGTGCACTCTGTACTGCAGGCTGACCACTTGCTCCACTCTGTCCAGGCTCCATCTACTGCGTTCCAGGGAACAGTCACACAAAGACACACATACAAAGAGAAAATAACCCATTAAAGATGGGGAAAGGAAAAGAGCATGGGATTACAAGATGCAGAAGCATCTGGGCTTCTCATATCTTCACAGACAACAAGCCAGAGAAACTTCTGGAGGAAGCCTCAGCAACAGCACAATCTCTGAATTCAGAGTTTAGGAAATGAAAGTTTAACTTGGTTTTAACAACCCAAATCATGGAGAGCTGGAAATTCATCTCATGGGTAGCTTGTTTTCTGGATGGTAGGGCAAAGTAGTACTTCAGGCTCACTTGCAGATCGGAAACCTTGGACCCTTGAAACAGAACAGCCATGCATGTAACATGCACAGCTGCTCTGACCTCTGGGATCTTCCATTTTTCAGAGAGCATAGTAAGAGGGTTCACTAGGCAAAAGATGCCACCGACTAAATGAAAGATGGCTGTTCTGAGACACTGTCCATCTGACCTCTTACAGCACTACCTCTACAACACTGCATCTCTCCTAGGCCCTCGGGAGCACTAGAGGCCTTGTTGACCTGGGAAATCCAAGAAGGGGAGGCACCTGCCATGTTTCCGGCTGGTCTCAGACTGCTGCATGAGTCATTCTTTACCTGGACACATTGTGGTACAGGCAATTTTCTGAAAGGCTTGTCCCTCGCAGATGGAACCACCATTGAGAGGAGCTGGGTTGGTGCAGGTACGGGTACGTTTCTGCCAGCCATGGCCACAGCGGTTGTTGCAAGATGACCATTCTGACCAAATGGACCAGCCACCATTCACTGTGAACAGAGAAGATAACAAAAATGCCACTCTGAGAGTTTCAAAGCCTAGAATCCAAGAATAACCCATATCAATCCATTCACTTTCATTCTTTCTCACCTGGTAGTCACAGCCTGAAACAGAGAAAGCTGCTGCTGGAGAAAACTCTACAGCTACATGAATGTACCAGACTAGGTCACCACACACAAGGTAACAGTTGTACCTAGCTCTTTTGATGCTCCATAGATTAACCACAGCAGTCAGCAGTCAACCACTAGGCTCCTTCAATCTTACCCAAACCAGTGACAACAGTCTCCTACAAATCAACAACCTCCATTTCTGTTATCACCACAACATCTGAGTACCACCCAACTACACCTTGGATTTGTTGAAAAGGGCAAATTGTTTCACACCACAGAGTAGTTGCTCTGGCTTATGTCAGCTGAAGAGACAACACAGGATTTTGCACTACACAAATATTTTCACCTTGGAGAACTCTTCAGAAAAGCAGAATGGAAAACAGTACTTATTTTGCTCTTGGAATTAAGTAGGACCTGATTTGCATGTTTGAGTTGGGCCTTTTTCTTTGATTTAGATTCACTGAGATTTGCAAAACCAGGGTTTACTTTTGGTTTCACAAACCCCAAATTCCAAGTAAATCTCAGCCAAATCCAGCTTTGCCTTTGCCTTCCCTGAGAAACTCTTTTAGATTTGCTCAAATAGCAGCACATCCTTATTTGAACCAGTCAGGGTTGGACCAAGAGTAGTAACCAGGGGAGGTTTTTTTTCCTTGTTTCAGGTTTGCCTACAGAAGCCCTCATAACAAACTGATACTGGTACAAGCTGATGGAGATTCTCTTTCACCTCAAGCAGTAGCAAGAGATCTCCCTGCCTGGAATAATTTATCTCCCTTATATTATGCATATACTTCAGTTGATGACTTATAGGATCTGTATGAATACAGTCACAAGTAGTAACACAAGATGCTCCTTGGCTTGCAGAAACACAATGTAGCTAAAAGAAAAGGGTCAGTACCATAGACAATGACTGTGGCTGTGGTGCTTCGGCGTTTGGCTACAATGTTCTTGGCTATGCAGGTGTAGTTGGCAGTGTCTGAAAGCCTGGCCTGCTTGATTATGAGGTGATGATCAACTGTTATCAGGAAGTTGGTGTCTTGAGTGGTGTCAATTATATCCTCATTCCTCAGCCACTCCACCTAAACAGAGGGGAAGACAGAGAGAAAGGAGCAAGAGGAGGAGGTAAAGGACAAAGAAAGCGGTGGAATGTTGGAAAAGTTAGAAAAAGAGAGGAAGGACAAATAATATACTAATATGACAGTAGAGAGTAACTGGGGCAAAGGACAAAAGTGACTGGTTTGTACAAGGCCTTGCTTTGGTAGGAAAGTTCATGTTGATCTTCCCAGCTCCCTATTGCTTTTTTTTTTACCTGCAATGTTTAAACAAGCTATCTCTTGCCTTTCTTCTCCCAGATCAGTGCTACAAAGGGTTAAAGGCAGATCAGCATGTACCAGAGGGAGGGGTGGACGGAACAGGTGTTGAGGTTAAGTATGTTATTAGATGTCAGAATAACAGATCCACTGCCCAAAATAAACAGTTCTGCTGAATAATGAAAGCTGACGGCCTCAAAGTGAGGCCATTCATCACAGCTCCAATCCATCTGCAAGGATGTGGCTAATCTCTCTCTTGTCCTTTCTCCCTAACTGGAACTCAGCTGACAAACTGCTGAGGGGCTAGCAATCCCAGCTGGAAGGAGATCACTGTTGCAGGGACAAGCGTGGAAAGATGTGTGCCTTGATCCAGGGGCTAAGAAGAGTTTAGGAGATATAGTAGGTTTCCATGGATTTAATAGCAGGGCATGACAGTGAGCCTGGCAGGCACCTTCATGATCAGTCTTTGCTGATGCCATAGATGTGTCCAGGCAAGGAGGGAAAGAAGTCGGGGGAGGATGGTGCAGTTACCAATTGCCAGTCAATTCCTTGATCTTCTGTCTAAAGGTACACAAAAATTCATAGCAGAAAAAGGTGTTGGGAAGTAAGATCCTGAACACAAACCTGCCTATCTGCTAAAAATGACAAGATACCAGGTAATTCAGGAAGCTTTTCAAAACTTAATCCAGTTACTTCCTACTTGGGAAGTAAGTGGCCAGTATATTTGCAGCATTCACAGGTGTTCTCACATACAAACACAGTACAAGGCCAAGAACCAGAGTATCCTAGGCTGCCTAGAAGGTGCAGCAAATATGCAGATCCCCCACTGCTGTGGCCACACCTCCTCTTCTGCCAGTGCTGCTCCCCAGGAGAAGGAGATGGAGCCTGTCCTACTGCTGGTGGGAAGACTCAATAGAAAAAAAGTTTTCTGCTGCTGAGGGGCCCCTGGCAAGGTTGGCATCAATATCAAATTCAGTCTATGCAGGGCAAAACCATCTCAAGTGATAACAGGATGGGAGGGGCTATTTGTTGTAAGTGTATGATAATGCAAATAGAGATTTTATTGTGGGAGTAAAACAAGTCCCAGTATGCTGGCACTGCCTACCTAGCATGCCCCCTTGGACTGACTCTGTAGTTGGGGATTTAGGAGAGAAAGCCCTGCTTACCTCTGCCGGTGGTACTCCCTCAGGAGGACGGCACTGCAGAAGCACCTCATGTTCCAGTGGGACTTCTTTTCCTAAAGGCTCCTGGTCAAAGTTCTTCCTCAAGTCTGAGAAGCATAAATGAGCACCAAGCATCAGCAACCAGTGACAGGCATGAAGCAACCCATGTGACATTAAGGGAACGCTATATGTTCTGGCCAACAGGGAAAGAAAGCTATCTGGAAAACATTTGAAACATGGGCTGACCAGGCCACTCAGTGCTCTGTGACCTGTTTCATCCCACTACTTTAGTTTTTTCTGGGTATCACTAGCACCTGTGTCAAATCTTCATCAACCACCTAGCTTGCCCTTGGCAATGTAAAAATCTGCTGTTTCTTAAATGTATGCTTGTCTTCTCGATATAAATATATTTCAGCAGAAAGAGGCCAAATCTGACACTGCATGTCTCAGAACACAGGCCAACATCTGCTCACCCATGGATAAGGCAAGTTTTCATATGCTTTTCCATTCCTAAAATAAAACTCATAATCCTTGCCCTAATTTAACTGCTCTAAGTAGGCAGCAGGGGGAATGGCAATATGCATCTGCCTAGAATTCATTTCCTTCTTCATAGTCTCTAACCAAAATACCGATCCAACATTTAGAAATCTGTATCTCACAAGGGGGCACTGTTTGCTACTTAGATGCTCTGGTGAAAGGGAAAACTGTTTTTGGCAGCATGTTTTAGAATACAATGACCCAAGAGTGACAGGAAGCTCTATTACCATTTGCACTGAAGTTATGAACTAGGTCTCCTTGGTTTTATTTGATACCCATGAGGTTCTCAGATGCATGCTACCCTAGGCCTATTACTGAAACCCAAGGGCTAGATTTTTCAAAGATACTGAGAGCCCAATAATTCCTTGGAGCTGCCAACTCCTAACTACCCAACTACTTCAAATAGGTGCTTACATGGGAGCTGAATTCTTTTGAATATCTGACCTTATGCCTTTTTTTTAAAACCCAACACACACAATAAAAATGGATGTATCTTACAGGTGAGATATGTCATTATTATATATGTCTTGTATGTTAAATTTACAGTCCATATGATTGTACTGTAGGTCACACAGGACCTCATATGAAATTGACCACTTTCAGCTATTATAGTGCTCATACCAATTTACTATCAGAAATATGCTATCCATGGACACAGTTCTCCCATTGTTATATAGAGTAGCATCTTATTTCAGGAACAATCCCCTTGATATCATCAGGGCTATTTGCATTGTAAGGAATTACTCTTCATAAGTAAGAACAGACATCTCTTCACATCACATGAAATTGCAAAAGGAAGAAGACAAGCAGCCTATTGCAATGTTCAGTTGAGCAAAGTTTACTGTGCACTCCTTGGTGAAGCTCCTTTGTAGAGAGAAATCACTCCCTTCCTTTATCACTAGGTGGTGCCCTACCCTGCAGGATGCCTTCCAACCAGCATTACTACGATTACAACTAAATGCAGCCACAGCCCAATTTTCCTGTCTTGCTTTTTCAGGATACATGATGAACCCAGGCTCATTGACACAATTATTTCAAGAGACTCAGTGAGGACCATTAGTAAATGTCACCAGACTGGCATCCATTTATGAAGGTAGACAACAGAACGGGGCTATTCCACTACAACTGTAGCCTCGAAGCAAACAGCCACCCTTTTTTTTCTGAAGCAATGGTTCTGCACTGTCAACTGATGGCAGGAAGCTTCATCCTGTGTCAAAGCTGTCTTGTAGGCTTACAGTGTCTCAATTACATTAGTAAGAGAGGAAACAGCTGCTACAGGTAGGAGTTGCATAGCACTTTCCATCTTAACTTCTCCTTGCTTTTTGGTCTTGCCCCTAAATTTCTGGAAGGAAGGAAGACTGCACCATGCCTGCACATGGAGCTAGTGCTGCTACCTAGGTGAAAGCACACTGGAGATCAAACCCTACAGCGCATGTAGGGGTGTGCAGGAAGGAGGTTCACCAAGATGCATCTCTGGAGGTTTAGGCAACAGGCACCTTCCCCATCTCTTTCTCAGCTGTGCAGCTCCTATGGAACATAGCAAAGGGGCAATCTGGACACAAGACAACCATAAGGCCCTGTTAAACGTGTTCTAAGGTAACACTTCTCTAGTCACTGAACAACTCTTCCCCTGGCAAGGCTACAGCTCCTACACTGGAATGTACTGTGTCTCCAACTTTTTTCTTTTTGAGGGAATCACTATGAATATCCTTTGGATGGCAGGCTAAGCCAGTGGTAGAGAATTCCTGTCCTCAGAATGCATGACCCATTTGGTTGGTAAGGAATGTAAGACTTACATTTGCTGAATCAGAAAAAAACAACTCTATGGTTGAAGTGTTAACTGCAGGGACATTAAATATAATGAAGCCCTCTGTAAATGCTAAATATGTTGAAATGGCTGTACAAACATTTACTAATTAATTACCACAATCTGCTAGTGAGAGTTGCATTATCCACATTTAGCGGGAGGAACAGTGAGGTCCAAAGATGTTAAGCAACTTACCCAGGGGTCATACAGTCAGGCAATGGCAGAGCTGAAAATAGTTCTGTTAGCAGTTTCTGGCCCTAATCTGTGCTGTGACAATACTGACTCCCTGTACTAAGCCCAGCAAGCATGGCTGAAGTAGTGCAGTGGGGGTGCATGGCTCTGGCACTCTGTGTAGAACCAAATGGTGCATTAAACTGGAGTAAAATTAACGACCATCTCAGTGGACATCATGGGCAAGCTGTACATTGGGGGCATACCCTGTGGAAAAGGGAGAGTCATAGGAATATGCTGGTAAGCAATCACCAGATTCCAGGATGAGTGAGGAGAGGCTGCAGCCTTGAATGTCATGGCTGGAAGAGCAGAGGGAACTGCTACTAGCTTAATTAAAAATAGCAAAACAGTAGAGACTGCCAAATTTATACATGTGTTAATAACTCCTCACCATCTAAAACACTAGGGCTGAGGAGAAAGATTTCCCATTTAGAGTCTGGAAATGGGCTGGTAGGGAGAAGTCTGTGCCAGAGATGGGGCCAGCAATGCTTAAATAGTTTTGTGTGGTGACTGCGAGTGTCACACCTACATGCTATACGGACGTAGGCTCTTCGGCTTTTTGTGGTCCCAGCGGAACTCCACGCCACGCATTGGCACCAGTAGTCTTCTAAACCAAAGAGCTCCTCCACCTGCTGTCGGGAGACCTCGATCTGGACCTCCCTTACGAGCATCCCTAGGAAAGAAAGCAGCAAAGAGTTATAGAGGGGGCAAGGACAAAAAGCCTGTGTGTAGAAGCTTTAAGAAACCTACTTTACACATAAGCAAATTCTATGAGCGCAGACACGCACAAACACCCACACAAAGGAGAATTATGGGTGAAAAAGGGAGACTATGAGAGGATGTAAAGCCTCAGTATAAAAGGTCTTATCAAGCCTCTGGAGGTAATTTTTCACTAGTTTTCACAGACCATATACATTGTATGGCACCCTTAACCAAAATGGTTGACAAAGAGAGCAGCCAGCCCTCTTCAGGAGCTGTTTCTCTCCTTTCTCTCCCTGCAATCACTTTTCCCCCATGTCTAATTTCTCTTCAGCCACAGCGGAGTTTTAAAGGTAACACTATGTCTGTGGGTTGGCTATACTTATTTTCTTTCCAGTTGCCATGTAGGAGGATCTATGAAAAGTCTTAACATTTAAGGAAAAAAAAAGAAAGAAGTTGAATGCCCTGGAATCTTATCCTAACCCCTTCACTATTAAATTTGGAAGAGCCCTGAAGTCATCACATTTACTTCTCACCACTGATTCTTGCACATATCTTGCACATATCGATGATCTATTGAGGTCGCTTCCGACCCTAACATCTGTATCTTTTTGCATTTCAGTGGGCCCAGGCCATGGAAGTAGACTAGTCAATTTATGTTTCTAGACTGATTTTTCCTTGCTTTCATGAACGAGCATGATGGCCAATCTCTTGGCCAATACAAGGGATTTAGACAGGAACCGGCAGAGCTAAAAGAATAAAGTGCTACAACTTGAGCTGGAAGCAATGCCCTATAGCGGAAGCTATAGCAACTTATTGTCACTGTAGCTCCGCACATGTAACATGCCAGTGGAAGGTTTAAATCCAAACAAAACACTCTTTCCACTGGATTTTTTCTATAACAAAATCTACAAACATTTCTATTAATCTTGCTGTGAGTCCTGGGAAAGCCTCATTTTTGCACCAACTAAATGTGTCTAAATTAGGGTGACATCATCACTTTTGTCTAGCTGACACCTGGACACACTAAAGTTCCAATGACAAACATGCTACCATGGCACCCAGCAAGGAGAGCCTGAAGGTATGAGAGGTTTGGAAATAAATTATGGGACCACTGATATTTGATTGTGAAAGTAAGTGGCAAGAACAATGAGTCAGCTCTTCAGAATGTGGTGGAGGGACGCAGCAGTTGCTTGAGAGAAGTTAGTAAAGAACAGAGAAGTGTGTTCTGTCCTTAAGCTGAGAAACGCAATCTGTCCAATTTGAATGGGGTCATGGCAAGCAGTCAAGTGGGTCAACTGGGGAATAGAAGGAGACTTCCTGTTTACATAAATTTGCCTTAACCAGCTGGACTGCTTTTAGTCATTTGAGGGCATGATCACCTGTAGCAATGATTTGCAGCTAGGGTACCGTGAGATCCTTTGATGGTGCTTCAGAGTGCCACACGATATTATCACTGTCAGGATTGCAAACACCTATGCATGATTCACAAGGTAAACCAAGAGATTTCAAATAGGAATCCACAGGATCAAAAACGTTCTGACGTTGTGGTCTTTCAGAGTTCTTTGCAACAGAATTGTCTAGTATTTTTCCACAGTCAAAAATGAAGTGAAAGCTAAGGGCTGGCATTTTCCAAGATGTGCCTTGAGTCTAACAAAGGGGTGGCCACTGACCTATATAGAAAGTCGCCATCAGGATTTAGATGTTTGCTTTTTAAGCACCAGTTAGTATTTAAAGTGGTTCTGGAATCTGTTTAATTGCCTGATAATACCAAGCAGAGAAACTTTTTTTAATGCGAACCCTATCACATATGTATCATATTAAAATAATAGAAAGGTAATTTTAGTGGAAGAAACATGTTGAAGAAACAAAACAGCCAGTAAATGATTTCTAATTTTCATCGCATATCGCATATGCATCTCAATATGAACTGAGGAATATGCTTCATTTAAAACATGGACCACTATTTTTTAAAACAACTGCCTCTGTCCCCGTTTTAATATATTTCTACTTCATGGACAGAGTAAGATGGAAACCTGCAGGACTGCATAGCTATTTGCAAAGTCTACAGTGTAAAGGATAAAGGGCTGCCTTACTATTTTAACCTGGTCAGTGAGTTCAAAGCCATGTACAGATGTATTTTCAATTAAAATTATGGTTCATTTATTTCCATCCGTGCAATAAAAATACTTTCTTTTTACCATATTTATATAGAAAAAATGAAATATCTGAAACACACCAGAATAATTTAGAATATTAAAACATAAATCTCCATGTTAAAGAAAAAGAAACAAAAAGGAAGATTCAGATTTTTAAAAGGTGAATGCCAAAATTCTTGGGTGTTCAACGTCATATACTTTAAAAGGTTCTGATTTTCACAGGACAGATGATCAGAATCCTTAAAGGTGTCTCAGACTGGAACCCAAAAAGAGAGATTCACAAAAGAACCTAGCCACTTTTGAAAATCCTGGCTCAAAAGTTTAGCTGGCCATATAAAGATAATCTACATAATTAAACTGCCATGTTAGCTTTTTAAACAATCAAGATGAAAATGACACATCAAGGGCTAATAGGAGTTTATGAATCTTAGGACAAGCAAGTTAAAACTCATTTGTCTGGTTCCCCATGGCCACTGAAGTGGCTGGTCACGTTCTAACGTGTGCTTTTACAGATGTTACCTATATATCAGACTGAGATATTCACTCTCTGACTTGGCTTATTTTGGTTTCTTCCACATGAAATGTTTTGAATCAGATACAGCCAGAATGTTAGAAATCATTTCATTCAATGCACATCATCAAAAGGTTATTTTTTAAAGACACACTACTTACTTTTTTAGCCAAGGACACAATGTTAAGGGAACTGAATGCTTAAATATTTAAGTTTGTAACTGACAATTTAACAACTCCTACTATACTTTGTAGCTGTTTTAACTAGGAGTAGCAGACAACCAATGTGCATATTGTTAGTATAGCATGACATTTTGGTTGCAGATTCTTTTCTTGAAGTGGCTGATATACCAGCTGTGAATATTTTTTTAATAAGCATACAACACAGTCTCTTTTTTTACAGATAGATTTAGTTTTTCACTCAGAGCTGTAATTCAACTTTTTGGTCTTATTTGAAGAATACAGCATTTTCTCACCAAATTTACAGTATGTGCTCTGTGAGTGAAGATTGAACTCTGGCAGGTAGATAAGCTGGCAGAGAGAGGCTCTCTGGAAGAGACTAAAGGGAATTAGTTTTGCCAGGGGAAGACGGTTAAACATCTGGTAAACTAGATCTGCATGTAGTCTGTTAAGGGCTTTTGTTCTAGATAAATGCTTGCCTTTGAAGTAGGCTATTTGGTCGCTAATTCTGATAGACTTTTTTTTTAGAACAGAATGACCAGATGTCAGACCTGTTGAGGTGAACCAGGTAGGTACAAACAGGACTTATCTGTGAGTAAAAGAATCATAGGATTCAATTTCAAGTAAGATGCAAAGAGAGGCCTAAGAACCAGAGATGGGGTATTTGGAGAAATCATTACTCAGAGATGCAGTTTGTCAGGTGATGATTTGGATACCATTGTGCATCTTATGAAATCCATTTGATATTGGGTTCTCTCTCTGTGTATTTGCATCAAACCACAATCACCACTTTGAACATAGGATCTTTGAACAACGAAATGGCGACTGCCAAAGGTAAACCAGTTTGTCAAGTCTGAACTCCACAGGGAGGTAACTAAGCAATGGATCACCTGATGGTGGACTTTGATCACCTTGCCAGGCTGACAAGGACTCACCTGACAAAGAGAAACTCAAAAAACCTCAAAAGTATATAAAAGAGCTTGGGCAGGGAAGAAGACCTTAGGACTGTCCTTTAACTGCAGGACCATCCCAAGGACACTGGGTACAGAAGTAGGAGGAGATGGACAAACATCTTATAGTTCAGTGGAGAAACTATGTGCAGGAAAATAGATCCAGGATTCTTTTAGGAAACTCTGACCTAAATCCCTTAGAGCTGCTTAATTCTTGTGCTAGCTAAAGTAAGGAATTGTTAGTTTTTAGAACCCTTATAAAGCCTATGTATTTCCTTCAACTGTCCCATGTCCTGGAAGAAGTTACCGCTAAACCCAGGGCATCTACAAGACTGGAATTCTGGGAGTTGGTGGCCAAAGCTCCTGCAAAGAGATTGGGTGCATTTATGTGCATGTGCACGTGCATGTACAGATGGTCTCAGGTTGTTGAGCTCCTAGGTCCAGTTTCTGTAAAGGGGTAACAAAGAGAGAGCCTGTGCCTATCTGTGATAGAGAAGCCAAGGAAATAACAAGTGTTTCAGCCTACTAAAAGCATAGGGAGCTTAAGAGCCCAGAGTCCTAGTATGCTGGAACCCAAACTCAGCAGCCTGGTGTCATCCAGCTGTGGGAAGTCTACAAGGGCTGTGACAACCAGGAACTGTGACAAGCTGCAGTAAAAATGTCCATAACTTCATTGTGTGTTGGGAGTGTTTTTGTTGCGCTAAACAGAGTCCCATTCCTTCCACCAGGACAGAATCCACTGGCAGTCACCAGTCACCATCTTACTACATTAGAACAAACTCTTGTTGTTTAACTATAGCTTGTCTATAAACCAACTGCCCAAGTTTTCAGGTGAAGATCTTACACATTTTTGCTTATGAAGCCTTTCTTGAACTGAATAAACACAGAGGAATTGCAGTAGACAGCCAGTGTTTATTTTTTACAGTATGAGGATTTTCAATTCTGAGCAAAGACCCATGGTGGATATATAAATGCTAGGAAGTACTGCAAGTTAATTACAGATAAAAGACGTGTAGTGACCAAAGCATTAGCTCCTCCACAACACTGCATATAGCCACATGCACTGTTTCCTTTTTGAAGGGTTTGCTCTGCTACCACACCTGGTCCAGTATAAAATTCTTGCATTTTACCATACTCCTTTGGACTGCACGCAACCACTAACATGCGTGAATCATACCAGGCATTTGGCTCTTTTACCTGCTGCAATGGTGGCACAGCTGGGATTACAGTACTATATGGCAACTAGACTCCTGGGAACTGAAAGCTTCTTTACATCCTGAGTTCATTTGATATGCATGCTGGTAACTTCTATTCTAATTAAGTAATTTAGCCTTCATGTGCATTTTACATGGACCTTTGCAGAAGTTCAACAGCGCAGCACAGACTTATTTAATGGAAACTTTAATTATAGTTAGACATTCATTCAAGATAGAAAAATATCTGAACATGGCAAACAAGAAAGAATGAATGAACAGTTCAGGAGACAAGAAATATTTTTCCTTTCTGAAATCACTAAAGCTAATGAAACGATGACAACCTCACTTCATCGCCACACCTTTTCCTGGTAATCACCAACTACAGAGATAGCTGCCATACGTGAACCCAGAAGGAAACATTAACCTGGGAGGGACTGAAAAGGCTGATTTGTGAGGCACCTATCTTGAGGGCAGCCATCCATCCCTAAACCCGCACAACAACCCTAATTTTCACGGGTCTGACCTGCAACTTGCAAACTCAGCTCGCATAGCAAGTAGAGTCCTCAATACATTTATTTATTAGAAAATCTAGAAAATAAGATATAAGAGTCTAGAAATTCTCTGGAAAAGAAAAATGCAGGAAAGAGCCTTTGGGATTTTATGTGGAATTGATCAAATGTCAGTTAAACACGCACTTTCCTTTACTGAATGGCTGTGGAGAAGCAGGCCAACGAGAATTTACAGAATGAAGTCAACTCAGAGTTAAGACTAGGAAAGAAAAATTTATGGACAACAAAAAGTCTAGACTGAAATACTATGCTATAAGTCAAAGGGACTGTAGGTGAGATGAGATAAGATTTTATAGATCTGATTGGGGGAAAACAGATTGCTTAATAAATTAAGCAAAGGATTAAATGAATGATTTCAGAATGGCTGAGCATACCACAGGCTTTTACAATCTGCCTTCAACAAGAAAACACAGTAAAACAATTGGGCAGTTTTCAACAGACAGGTAAATGAATACTTGGAAAATACAAACATATATGAATCAGCTGGTCCATAGATATCACTGATATTTGATTTTAAAAATTTGTGGAAATCTTGAGAAATACTGATTGAATGGAGAAAAGACAATGTAGTGATGATCATCTGAAAAGCAAGAAGAGTGAGCCTGACAGTTACTCTGCTTATAGTAGAGTATTAGTAAGAAAAAAAAAAAAAGAGGGAACCTCCTGCCCCCCTCATTAAAGCCTAGCAGGGTCATGAACAATGAACACAATTCATATATTTTAAGGACAGAAGTAATAGTGGTCACAGAAGCTCTGGAAGCACACCCTGTAATTTCTGTGTCCAACCCATGTCTTCTGTAATGAGTAGCTTTTTAATATATATATTCCATCTTCCAATCACGACTTCAAGTGATAATGACTCCATCACACTGGTGGGTTTAGAAAGAACCGATATAACATGAGGAACCTGATTGGTTTTCTGCTTCCGGACAATTACAAAATCAGTGACAGAAATGGTATGGAACCTCAAGTGAATCAATTGATTAAAATCTAACTAGTGGTCCCAGCTAATCAATAGCCAATACCAGATTTTCAGAGGAAGAGGCGAGAAACCCTGTAATGGATAACTATGGAATATTACAACCCTAAGGTAAGTTTTCCCTTAATCCAGGCTGCTAGTGGTTGACATATGCTCTGATGCATGAGAGAGTTTATATCCCCTCATACCCATTTTAAATCCTATCTGTGAATGTTCTCATTATCCATTAAACATCTAATCCTTTTGTGAATCTGACTAAGCTCTTGGCCTTTATGATACGTTGTAGGAATGAGTCCTACAGGTTGATTATGCATTGTGTAAAAAAAGTATTTCCTTTTGCAGTTTGAAATATGCTGCCTTTCAATTTCATTAAATGTCCTCTCATTGTATAATGAGAAGCACATGATCTACCTACTCTGTGCCATTTATTTTGTACTCTCTACCCTCTGATTCATCTTTTCTCTGAATAAAACAGCCCCAAACTTTTCACTCTTTTCTCAAATGGAAATCTTTGTCTGCCTCTAATCACTTTCATTGCCAATTTCTGCTTTATCTTTTTGAGAGAGGGTTAATAAAACTGGTCCAGGTAAAGACATATTATTGGTTTATACAATGACAATATACAAGTCTCAGTATTATTTTCTGTCCTATTCCCCATGTGGACTTTTTGCATTTTTGTTTGCCAAGAAACACTGAACACAGCTTTTTATCAAGCTGTCCGCCCTGACCCCATGTCTTTTCTTCCTGTGAGACTCCAGTTAATTTAGAGCTCTGAAACAGGCCTAAGTAATTGTGGGTAGCTTTTGATGACCATCACCTTATTTTGGACACCACTGACTTTCATCAGCCATTGTGACACCCATTCACCTAGCTTTGTTAGTTTCTTCTAAGGTTTTTCAGGGTTTTCCCTAGACCAGGGGTGGCCAACCCGCAGCACATGTGCTGCACGTGGGCGTTCAGTAAAGAGCGCAGAGCACTCTGTGGAGCAGAGTGGGGACAGGATGCTGCTGAAAGAGGAAGTGTCACTGCCAAGAGCCACTATTCCCTGGCCCTGCAGCCACCACCAAATTCAGGGCTTTGGATCATTTTCTGCCATATAAAACTGAAGCAGTTGCAGGGCCAGGAAAGGGTTAACCTGGCCTCTGATGCCCTCTCTTGCAGTAGCACCCTGCCTCTCTACTCTACTCCATGAAGCCAATGACATCGGATAGAAATTGCATCCCAGATTCCTGTACATGCTTCTGAAAATTCTGCCCAAACGTCTTCTGAATGCATTTGACCAGAACTGTTCCCAGTGCTTTCTCCATTGTCCATTTTTGCCATGTTAACAATTGAGCATGTAGTCTAACTCTCATTTTTCTTCCTCTTAGCTACTTTCTGATCTGTGCTACAGTATTTTACTTCTTTCACTTCACAACTGCTTAGTTTCTTAACAGCTTCTTGTGAGTTACTTTATGAAAGTCCAACTTTATCCACTGTTTTGTTGACATTGGTACCTTGGAGAGGAATAATTTTCATCTACAACAGCTATGCTAGTTTGATTTCTCCTGCAAAGGTATTGACCATAATTATATTGTGGTTACTGCTATTAACTGACTCAATTACAGTAACTTCTTGAATAGACTTGTTTGTTGCATAGGACTAAGCTGAGTCTCTGTTGTGTGTGCTTTAGAACCACCTGTTCCAAGAAGCAATTGTTTTAAACTTGCTGATGAATTGCTTTTTGGTGGGGTACAGCAAGGGGATTTGATAGGTCCACCCTTATTTAATATCTTCATCAATGATCTTGAAGGAGCAACAATTCTATTAAAATTCACAGAGGATGAAAAATTGAGAAGGGCTGTAAATAGCAGTGAAGACAAAGAAATCATAGAAAATGACCTAGTAAGATTGGAAAAATGGGCAGGAAATGATAAAAATGAATTGGAAAAATACCAGCTAATACACCTGTGGGAAAATAATCTCAAACATAGATGTACAATGGAAGGAAGAAAAATTAGGAAGGAGTAAATATTGAAAGGGACTTTCAGATGATAGAGGAGTGCAAATTAGCTGTTAGCTAGAAAGAAGATATGGCGGCACAAAAGATCAATGCAATTTTGGGTGGAGTATACAGACATCATATTATACACAATGGAGGTCACAGTCCTTTAGTCTTTGGTTCTTACGTGAATATTCCCTCCAACAACACATTCAATCATGTACAGTCCTATCTCAGGATATACTAGATATAGTCAAGAGCAACAAAAATGATCACTGGTTTGGAGACATTTATTTTGAGGAAGATTAAGCAAAAGTGAAATGTATATAGCTTGAATAAGCAAGGATTAACAAAGTGAAACTTTATCAATCTCCAAGTAGTTGGATGGGAGAGACAGCCAAGAAGAACAGATGCTTAATTTGATACAAAAGGAAAGTAGAAAATAATAGGAAGGAATCAAGAGAGGGCTGGATAGAACAGCTATAAGTACAAAACAGGAACAACTATGTTGGCCAAGAGATGAGTTAGACAACTGTGTAGGTCAATTCCATTTCTTGATTGGATGATACAGTGAGCTGCATTGTGACCTGATATGCTTTGTTAGGTTGCTACTACTTGATGGTGCGCCGTGACATAAGGATGCAGCATTAACACTGACACAGGGGCCCAAAGATGGAAAAGTGACATCACGACACAGCATCACAATGACTCAAGTTGATGACTTTGTTCTGTAGAACACTACTGCCTTGACCACCTGCTCCCAGACTTACTTTCTCTGTGCCAGTCCAGCCCATGCTTTTCAGCAGACGAAAGGGCAATCTGTACAGATAAGGCCTCCCTCCAGGCAGCCAACAAAACACAAACTAGTAAATAGTCAGGAGCAATCATAGTCTCTCTCCAGGACAATTGCATCCTGAGTTATTAGAGCCTATATTAGCATCACTAAGGGCTCAGTTCATTTGCCACCTCACTTTACTGATTACTGCAGAGGCAAGCTAGCATAAAAGCTTTTAACTGCTTCTTGTGCTTTGAGTCTTATACCTTGTTCATTGTTTATGAGGTAATAGGTCCTCTCCTGAATTTCAGAAATATGTAACTGTAATGGCCCAGGAAGAGGTTTCTAGAGGCCTCTGGTAGATGTTACACTTAAGACGTGATTAATCAATTAATTGCTTCTTAAATAGTGGCCCAGCGACATGTTCAGGGAACTAATGGTGCAATCAAATGGGAAATAAGCCACTATATTTTCCCACAAAATATATGTTATAATTTTGCAGCAGCTTTCCATTGCACTTTAAATTGAATATGTGAAAGGGTCCCTAGCATGCAGCCTGAGCTGCATGGCAGGGCTCTGGGACAGGCCCAAGTGCAGTCCCAGGACTGGGACCCACAAACAGCTGATTGTTGGTGTCACCTTTGGCACTGTGCTTGAATCTCCAACTGGCCCTCAACTGATTGTCCAGCCCAGCCCCAGGACCACACTGGTTCACCAGGCACCCAGATTTCTATTTACTGGTGCAGGGGGATCTCAGGCTACCCCTGCACTGGGAAGTAGTAATGGCATGATTTGGATCTGATACTGTATCACAAAAGCATGTGTCATGCCAGGCATGTGTGACATAAGAGGAGGTGCAATTGTTGGGATCAGAGAACAGACATCATCGTGCCATTAAGTGAATGTGCTCCAGGGACCCAAGACACTTGAAGGGGAACCATCCTGTAAGATCACCACTGAAAGTGATATTTAGAAGTGTATCATTATTCCTCCATTGCAATCATGCCTAAAAAATGTGTTTTAAATGCCATTGTGCTGCAGATAGCATAGCCTTTATATAGACAGAAAGAAATGAAGAGAGGGGAAGGAAAAAGATAACTGGACCAGAATGGGTCTGCAGTGGTTTCTCACCAGTGACCTCATCCAGGCTCTCCTTTGTGATATGGTCGTTCTGGTTGACCCACTCGCCATTGCACTTGAAATAGATTTGGGTAGCAGGGTTGGCTCTACAGATAAGTTCCACAGGCTTGTTCTTGACAATGTATGCATCCTGTGGCTCCAGCAGGAAATGGGGGAGGGTCTCTGCAGGGGCTGATGGGAAAGAATCTGGAAGCACATCGCCATACTCAATTCCTGCAAAGAAAGTGAGAGAAGAGGGAAAAGAGTTACTCTACTAAGTGTGCTCTGAAAATACTTCTGCAAGCTGCATAACACAAGTCAAAACCAATTAGCTCTTTGTTTAACACATCACTGCCAACTCCTCTACTAGTGTTACTTTCACTTCACATAGTTTGAAAAACCTTCTTAAAAGCCTGAAAATAATTACTTTCTTCTTGATTTAATCCTTCCCCTGTTTATCGCTCAAATATTCCAGGCATAGAGGGCAGAATGGCTGCCTTCACCTTCCTTCTTTCTCAGATGCCTTTACCAGCGATGGAAGGAGCAGAAAAATGACTGGTTTATCTGTTGGCTAAGGAGCCTACAGGGAGAGCTCTCTTTATAACTTTCAGTGTGCCACATTCAAATGGTGGAACTATAACCAAACAGAGCCAGCCCAGGACCCTTAAGACATTGCAGAAAGACCCCTGTTTTGGTACTCACTCCTGGACTGTTCAGGACAGAGGACCCTACAGGTCAGGCTTTAGAGGATGTCACTACAGTGACATGGTCTGACTGATACAGGGTATTCATGGGCTTAGGAGGAGCTGCATATGTTGTACCTTATCCAGTGAGGGAAGACTTACAGGAGAAACGGCACTATCCCTTGGTTGTGACAGGGACGAGGTAGTGGGGCTGTTCTCAAAGAAGAAAAGCAAATACTTAGAAACACATGAGGACCTTTTTTGTTAGGTTATAATAGTTGTAAAGGCACTTATGACCAACAACACTCTACCACCCTGTCATAACTGGGACCATGGTGGTTCCTGTGAGCTATTGCACCTATGGGTCCACCATGTCCCCGCTTACGTCCAGTCATTCTGCTTATGAAAAAGAAAAGTGGCATTTATACTGGTACTGGACCCCTGGTACTCCACAGGTATGACAGTTCTGTGGGTCTTGCCAGGTGAAGGTACTTGCTGCGGTACAAACGGCTATAGAAAATATGATGCACCCAGGACTTGTGGCCGGAGCTTCATGTCAGAGCTACCTCATTGTTTCCACAAATAGTAACGTGAATACAATGTCAAGACATGCAAGGCACCTGAGGCTGCACTGAAGAGACATACTTGAGAGACAGACCTAGAAGTCATGGAAGAAGATGACAGGGATTTAAAAAACCGCATGCTACACCTAAAAGCTGAAATGAGTAGGAGGCTGCTTGTCTCATCTTCTACCCGGTCTTCTGTTCCATGTCAGCTCTTTATAGGTCTCCTTCTCTGAGAGTGAAAGCAGAGGGTTTGGCACTGCTCCAGAGCCTCCGATACCACAGGCTAAAGGAATGCATCGGTATGATCCAAACAAAACGCCAGCAGGGCTAGCATTGGGAAAGCTGACCACCACCGTCACATAAATCACATAGATTTCTCTTTAGTTTTTAGACAGAGCTGTTTTTTGGATTCCACTGGTCCCAGTGCCAGCCAACTCTCCCACAGTTTTTGCAAACAGGCACATTTCTCTATGCTTTTGATTTGATTCTCTCTCTCAAAAGAGCATACACACAATGTTCACACTATCACACAAATGAAGAAAAGAGGTTTTGGAACAGCTATAAATATAATCTAAAGAAGTCATTTCTTATTTTTTCTACAGCCAACACCGTTGAACTGATAATGGATTTGACCTCAATGAATTTTGAATCTTCATGATCTCTTGCTCACATCAGCATGACTGCTTCTATTGTAGCCATGCCATTTTCTTTATAAAACAGGCATACAAAGACAAACAGACCCTAGAACACTTGAAGAAAAGACTACACTTGATCTGAGCCTTCAAGAGGCTGAGAAGCAATTAGTCTCGTCTCTTGTATTAGTGTGTCTTGTCTCTTGTATTGGTGTGTCTTGTATTCGTGTATTAGTGTATATGCGTCTTATCTCTTGTATTACTCTTGTCTCTAGAGACCAGAAGTCAGGTATGCAGGTTTGATCACAACTTTAAGCAGTATGCAAAGTTTAGTGGATACCTACACATAGATGTAATCTTAAAACTGCAGAACTCAGGTCTCAGATGCAGAAGCCAGGCTGCATGGTGGAAGTGTGTGTGGCTCTAACCACTGCTGTCACTCCAGAACTTTCCTGGACCCAAAACTTAAATTAACAGAATCATGAGCCTCATCTGTTCAAAGATCATGAGTCAGGTTCCCAAAAATATCATGATTATTTATGAAAATAAAACTGGGGTTTCTTCTACTTAGCTTTTTAATTCCTAGGCCTTCAACTAACATTGGGCCACAATGTTACACAACTAACAGTGGGCCACATTTTCAGGCTTTTCTTTGTACATGAAGGCCACGTGCTAATTTACTTAAACAGCAAGTCTTGGCTTTGGGCACTGGTGTGTTAAAGACAGTATTTAATATCACCAGGCTGGTGAAAACATCACTAGATCTGTCCACAGTGAGGCAAACCCCCTCCTTCCTCACCTCTGGTAGAAAGCAAGGGTAAAAAAAAGGGAGATCCCAGAGCACTGAAAAATATATGGGAAATAACAAGGAAACAAGAGAGGAAGTGGTCCAAGAAAGCCCGATGACCAAGCTGCCTCCCAAGCAAACATAAACGAGTGAAAAAACACGCGAGGTCAATCGTTTAAAATCCATTTAGGAAAATTGACTTTCCATTTCCATTTAACACAGCACTAAGGGAGAGCAGTAGGACATTTGTCATAATCCATTAACTGCTCTTTTGGAAACAATGAATTAAACTTCAGGCTAATTTCTCTCTCTCTCTCTGGCTCGTCTCCTCTCTGCTACTGCTGCTGGCCATTTCCTCCCTGATTTCATTTGCAGGTCTGTAATTTTCTCAGCACCCTACCAATTGCACTGGGACACGGGGTAATTAGGGCATACAATGCCCTCCTGGCGTGTAGTTACAATCTGCTGCTCAGCTCAAGCGCCAGGCTGCCGGCTGGTGCCTCAAACCATCACAGTGGAAGGAGAGACGAAACAAGCTGGTGGGGGGAAGAGAAGGAGAATATGTTTTTACGAAGATCAAAACATGTGGCTAAAATGTAAAGTTCTCCAGAACTGCAGGATTTCATAAATAGATGTCCTGTCTCCTAAATCCTACCAGTTAAGAAAGCACCAGTGTGAGGACAGAGGACCATATATTCTGGCAGCTTTATATCTTGTCTCATAAATAAAGGCATCAGTAGCAAATGCATCAAGGTCCCCAAGAGAATAGCCAGCCCTGAGAGACTAGGGACAGAAATTACACAAACTGGTATATGTGATCAGAAACCGGTTCAAATCTGTAACACAACAGAAGTTCAGTGCATTTAAATTGTTTTCAAAATGGCTGAAACCGATTTAAGATAAACCTGAATGGCTGTAGTATCAGACTTAATTGATTTAGATTAAATTAGTTTATTGAATTTCTGTCCCAGATCCCCTCCACATTCAAGTTAGCTCAGTCCCCCTGCATCTCAGCATGCTTTGCACCTCCCTTACAAACTCTCCCTTGCAGGGTAGACAGGCTACACTTGGCCCAAGCTGTCTGCTCTAGCATCCCCCCAGCTTCTGGCCTGAGCCACTGCAGGCATGTGGCTGCATTTCCCAAATCAAAAGTGAATGTCTGTTCAATTGCTTATCAGTTCAATCTATGCAATTTAGACTAACCTGCAAAAACTGAATCGATTCAGCCTCAGGCTTTTCAACTGTTTGCACTTAGACAGAGAGACAGAAGTGAGGGGCTCCCTCATAAGTTAAAGGGATCAGGAGCAAGGGGATTTGGGCAATATATCAGCACTCAGGGAAACATGCCTGAGGGAAGAATCAGGGTCAGCTGCAGGAATGTAATCAAAACTACTGACCACATTAATACCATATGTGACGCTATTAATGGAATGCATGATTTAACCACTGCAGCATGATATTGCAGACCACAGCCCTTTGCTAAGAGCTCCAAACCCTTGATGACTCACAACTGCCAGGCACAACAAGGTTTCAGCGGAACAGTGGGGCACAGAAACAATTAATAAGTACCATAAACATGGTTTCTGCCCTGCATGGTGTTAAGAACAACTAGTACAGGGGGATGGAGTAGAGCTACATTGAAGACTCTTTCCTACTGCATCAGTCAGACGACTGCTAACTCACACCATTGCAAGGCAACCAGGCTGTGATAGTGAGCCAGTCTTGTATCAGCAGGAGGAACATTGCCTCTCCGCTCAAAAGTCAAACACCACTTGTAGTAGCGATACAGTTCTTTGAGGTCTTGCATCTAAGCACTGGCCACCTTCTGCTTGTTTAAGCCAGAAACAATAAGCAGGATGAAACATGCAAGCATAAGCACAAATGTACTAGCAAAGCACTGAAGAGGAGGCTTTTACAACCAAGCCACTATACCGTCTTGCACGCCACTAGTGAGTTGAAGTGAGGCTCTCCTGGTCCTACGCATGCAGCCATTATCTCAAGTTCTTTTTCCTCCTTATAATTCTAAAACAGCAGTTCAATGGCTGCCTTAGTATTACTTTGTGCCTTATACCGAGTCCTGTTTCACACACGGTGAGACCCTGAAACACAGAGGATCTCACCTTTTTTAAGCTGCTGTTTGATACCGTGTTCAGCAAGTAACTTAGAGTAATACAAGCCCTTTGATGCCACCATCCTAGATATTTTTGGCAAACAGGACTGACTGAGTAGAGCTGAGTGGGTAACAAATACAGCCAATGAAGCTAACTTAGCATTAGTGGTTAAGCCTTTCCTTTTAAAAAAAATCATTCCTCTAGCATTTTTCATACTGCAACCTCAAACTTCTTAATACAGCCTTTGCATCTCTGCAGTGCTACTATTCTGCTTTTCCCCTTATAGAGGCAGGCAAAATGTCATGTGGCACATCAGTTGGCCAGTGTCACAGTGCAAGTAGCTCATTGATAGGGGGAAGAATAGAAACCAGGTCTCCAGACTTCTCTAGTATCTTTACTATTCCAGAAGTCGTGAATCTATGTATTGGCTGTTTGCTCACATAGGCATAAGCAGAAGTCCTAACAAAGGAAAGGATCACAGGTGAAATGAGTATAGTGTCCTCAATCAAGCCTTTACTGATATCTCAAAGTAGCATAAGTTTTAGCACAGTTCATCCTCACTAGTAGGCACAGCCCATGAGAAACCTCAGACTGGAGTAAGGGGTATATCTCAAGTAAGGAATGAGGTGCACTGACAGTGGGGATTGGAAACTGAAACAGCTAGTAGCAGGTAATTTGGACTGAAGTTCAGAGGTGAGGTCCACTGTGACAGCTTTGTAAGTGAAGCCTACACAGCAACCAATTGGCTCTACCGATGGCACTTCCTGTTCCTGAGACCCAGTATCCACCTAGCATAAAAATCAGCCCCTCCACCTCACCTTCCCACCACAGGGGCTCATAGCCTAGATCGGTAACATGTTCCACCTCCCTTCCATGCTGCAAAAACACAGATACACACATAAATATTGATTGGTGCGTGCTCTGCTTCCCTTTTGTCTGCCTGTGGAAAGGGCCGTTTATGCTCTTTGCCTGAGCTGCAGGCTGTTTTTATGACTTTGTTTTACAACTATAATGCCAGGATCATTTATAAAGCAGGTTTGTATATAAAGAATGTAAACATTTGAAATCCATTAGTCTCTTAAAGTGCGTCTGGCAGAGTTCCCCCCCACTCACTTCCCTCCCCTGCCCCTGGTAATCTCCAGTCCTCTCCCAGGCATGGCTGAGGGGAATTTCAGAAGATTACAAGTACTTAAAGATATATTATCCCTGGCCAGAGTTGTAATGCAGGCCTGAAGCTACCGATTAAGTTTCTCGCTGCAGTGTATGTGCCAGTTGTTTGGTTTTTTTATTTTTTAAAGTAAGATTTAAAACCCCAGGTCAGGGGCAAAGAGCACAGCAGTTTAGAAATTGCACATGCAAAAACCTCTGCTGAGGAGGGCACTTGCAGAAAGACAGGGATAGTTGTCTCCTAGTTTACAAGGTTCTTTCATCATCAGCTTACACATAAGACCAACTCCTACCTAAAATTCATGGAAGGGTCCCAATGTATATGCATCAGCCCCATGACCCACAAACCCAGCTCGCACAGCAATCAGGGAGGTGAATAAACACACTATCAAAAGTCACCACTCAAAGAGCTTTCATCTTTGGGCTGTGATGTTGCGTCATGACAGGATCATGCTGCATCACAACATCATACGCTAAAGCAACATCCCAAACACAAATGTTTCCATACCCCTATGCAGCATTGCTCTGTGCTTGCCTTTTTCTCATAATTTGAGCATAACATAGGCAGCAGGCCAACTTTGGTACAGAACACCTTGCAAATCATTCTGGCATGAGCAAGGGGGCCCATTGTTAACCAAACTGAAATCAAGACATTTCCCTTCCCCAGCAAGACGCTTTGCTTCTTTGTTGATTATAATTGAAGATTTGGGTCATCAGAGAGGATTTTGGAGAAAAAAAATTACCGATGACTCATGGCAAACGCAGATAAAAAAAAAATCAACAGATTTGTGACTCATTCTTGATTATTTGTGAAAAGGATTTGTGCTACTTCTGTTGGAGATGTTTCTACTCTCTCTTTCTTCCCTGCAGCTCTGCAAGGACCTAGGAGGGGAGCAAAGACAGCTCATCAGGCCCCTGCTTGGGGCTCAGTAACAAAAACACTCCCCCAAGGTAGTACCTCTAACTCCCATGCCTTCCTGTGACCAAACAGCAACCCTCACTACAGTACAGGAAGCACTTTCTTGCTCCTCATATATGAACCAGATTCATCTAGTGCCTGATATTCAAGTCCCATTTCACATCTAGGGGATAGGATCTGTAGGGTATGTCAACACTGCTTTCTGCTCAACATGTTTTCACAGTACTGGAGTATAGGCAATATAGTCCTAAAAAGAGCTCCACCTAGATGCAGAATTCAGTTTTAGGGAGGTTTCTTGCCATAGCAGTCAAACCGGATTAACTGGCAGACAAGGAAGGAAGCTGAGTGAGAGGTACAATGGGGACATTCATGCGGTGAATTGGCACTTTGGTTGGGACTAGGCCACAGAACCATCTCAATCCTTGTCTCTAATTCTAAATACTAGACCACACCATTCCCTTTCCATCTGCATGCATCAGTTCAGTACTATATTGCCAAGGTGTTTGGCCATCCTTAGTTTTTCAAGGGGAAGGGGTGATTTTTTATTTTGATGATGATAGTGTATTTTACCTCAAGTCTCCCAGTTCCCTCCATACTCTGGTCTCACATAATGACCTTCTCCATGCAGATACCACTGAGCTCCAAGGAGCTATCATGATTAAGCAGCACAGAGGGAGGAGGAAACTGGCCCTGCCAGGCCAACAGCTAGCCAGGGCTGGCCCCTGCCACCTACTGCTGCTGGGTTTAAGGGAAAGCAGCTAGTTTCCCCACAGCTTGTAGAAAGCTTGCATATGTCATTGACATGAAAGGGTAATAAAAGTCCATCCTCCTCCCCACCACCCTTACACCAGCTCCTAAAGTGTTAAAATGTGTTAATTCCCTGACCTCCCCCCACTCCCCCACTTCATTTTACAATATATTTGGTTCATTTTTCCCCTCCCCAAAATAATGCCAGGGTCATTTACAAAGCCGATTTGTATATAAAGAATGTAAACACTAGAATTCCATTAGTCTCTTAAAGTGCCTGCTGGATCTGTCAATACCTGAGTAGTGATAAACCCAGCAGAACAAGCCTCCACCTGAGAGATCACCCAACTCTGAGGACCACCTCAGAGGGCTTTTTTAACTAAGGTAGTCAAAGCCCTGTGTCCTTGGCACAACTTCAGGAAGGTCAATCTCTGCTTACATTGAGATAGAACTGCAACTAAAAAAGAGCTTTTCTGTCTTCCTTTAGAAAATGGAAGAGAAACAAAAAGCCATGAGACAAGGTCTCAGGTGGGCACATACACATACACTTCCTTGCTTTCCATTTCAGCTATTGCTCACAGACAAAAGTGAAGAGACTGAATACACGAAGTGGCAGCTCAAGCCAGGCTCCCTGGCCCCTGTAATGCACCTTTTATTTCTCTATTACTTAAAGTAGGTAGAGAAGGGGGCAGGAGAAAAAGGTAAAGAGAAGAAATAACTGCTAGCAATCTTTATTACAATCAAGCAGCAGAGTTCTTCAACCCCCAGCCGGCCTGCAGCTCCGGGAAGGGAAAGCGCGTGCTATTAACCTCCTCACTCCTCCTTTCACTGCCATGAATCTAATAGGCTGTCGCAGCCTGGACACAGACAGGAGGCTTCCAGTTCTCTCACATTTCATTACAGAACCAAAAGATATGAGACAAGATACAAGCCTCAGCGGATAACAGATTCGGTGAGGCTTGCTTTCCCATGATTGATGGCTGGGCTGTTCCCATGAATTGTATGAACCCTAGTTAAAATATGGCCATTTTTCACTCAGGATGGGGTGACTGTGGTCCTCAGACTTCCTTCTGGAGTTCTGACCGGTCCTTTTGTTTCCCCCAACTTGAGCTCTTTCACTGCCTCCCAGGTCATGATCACCAAGCTGATCACGTCACTGGCACTGCCCATGGTTTCTCTTGCTCTTTTCCTATGGCACACTGTAGTCTTTGAGGGGTTTGGTCTTCTACACTAAGTGGCATAAAATGGGTATAAAGGTATTGGGGGGTGGGTTTTTTGCCTTGTGCAGTGCTGGTAAGGAGGGAGGCTAGAGTAGATGTTCTTATAGACCCTTGTAGGTTTAATGTCTATGCCATGACTGCTTCTAGTGGTAAGGCTCTGGACTCAGTGACCCACAGGGTCCTTTCTAGTCCTATATTCTTGTGTAAGCTCCTTCATCAATTATGAATTCAGTATCAAGTTGTGGGAACTCTCTGGGTACCACAAAACATGCGTCTGCTGTGGAACTTGGAGGGTACAGACAAGCAAAAGAGTTACAGTGAGCTGATCTGGGGGAGAACCTTAATGAATGTAAGCTGCTCCATGGTAAGTGTCTATGTGTGCCTGAACCTACCCAGTGGCAAATGAAGGGTAAATGAAACAGCTAACATACTGCAGGGTAAGAGCAGGCAGACGCTTGTGGACAGTTGCGGCAGAGCAGCTGGCATGCAGAAAGTCTCTGCCTCCTAACTCACTGTAAATTGTCTGCCTGTTGAAACTCTGAATAAGCAAAGGCATGAGGAAGAAGTCAAGTACAGGCCCCAGGCACAGTCACACGGAAAACTGGGACTCAGAGCTACCTCCTTCTCCCAGTTCTGTGCTTCATGACTTGCATAACCTTTGAGGTATTTATGCAAGGGCAGCACAGCCCAATGGGCAGAGGATACTTCCACTTCCTGTGGGTATTTCCCATGAGATCTCCAAAAATCTGTTTGGGTTTTAGTGGCTTTTAGATTCCTGCTCAGTTTTGAATTCAAGTCAGGGATCAAACCTTTAAAACAGGAATGTAAGAACGGGTATCATCCACTATTGGCTTTGCTGTGTAGGTTCCAGATCTCAGAATTCACAACAGTGGTGGTGATTGCTAGAAGACTTTGATTTAGACCAGGGGTGCTCAGGCCTACCCACCACACCCCACCTCGGCCTGTGGGCCAGATCCAGCACCCATGTCTTTTGGTCTGTGGGGCTCTCCACGGTCTGAAAATTGGGCAGTAGGGAAGCAATGCCACTTCCCCTGATATCAAATTTGTGGACCCATGGGCCCTGTGTGGTAGATTAGGCACACAGGGCAGTGTGAGGCCTGATCCCCATGTGTGGGGCCCAGCAGTGCCAGGTCTCAGAGCCCAATCCCAGCATGTGGGAATAGTTGGGGACAGCACAGGCCCAATTTCAGTGCTCAGGTGGCAGGGGTTAGTTAGAAGGGGGCAGTGCAGGGTCCCAGGTCCTGACCCTGGCACACAAAGGTGGGTGGGCCTGGCACAGGGCATGAGCTGGCACATGGGGGCCCTAGAGCCAATTCTGGCATGTGGAGCTAATGTGGGGGGTAGGAGGGAGGGGGGCAGCCATGGTCATGCAGAGCCCTATTCAGGCATGCAGGCTGGGCAGAGGCAGCATAGGGCCCACTTCTAGCACGTGAAGCTTGATCTTGATCCAGGCCTGTGTACTGGCCCCATGCCACTAACCTGACCCACAGGACCAAAAGACTGAGCACCAAGAAGCGCTGTGAGGATTGGGCTTAGAAATTCACCCTAACTAGAAGCAGAAAAAAAAATCAGGCTCTGGGTAACATTCACATCGTGATTGCCTTGCTGAATCCAAATCCCACAGTACTTTCTAAGCAAGAGCATGGCTGGAGCAGAAAGCTTACCTCACAGCTTGCTGGAAGTTACTGTAGCTGGTGCTCTTTACCACCTAGTATAAATCAGAGCAGGTTCTAAAGAGGCTAAAGTGGTTCTAATCACATTCAGCTTTAAGACAACCTTCCCATCTCAACTCCCCACTTGTGCCAAGCATCACTATATAGCTGCTGTGGGTCTGGCCCAATAAGTCTAGATAAAAAGAGAAGAAACCCCTAGGTACAGAAAAGAGCTCAGATCCAGGCAGAGAGCATTTCCTACACAGGTTATTGGTGTTTAAATGAGCTGAAACCAGGGGGAGAATGGGAGCTTGGGATGACGGGGAGGGGAGCATTCTGCTGGGGGGAAAAAAGGGAAGGGTACCATGCTGGGCACATTTATCATAAACAATCAAAACAGCCTTTCATAACCCCTCCCAACACTCACTAATTCCAGCCAGGCCTGGCCACCCACTGCATGGGAAATCTCTTGCATTCTCTCTGCTCAGTGAACACACTCAGGGGAGGAAAAAATCCATTTATTAGGGGAGAAAACACACATGAACAAAACAACCTCTTTCCTTTTACACTAGCTTCATCATGAGTGAAAGAACTGAGAATCCCACTGACTCTTAGTATAAAAAAGGAAAACTCTTAAGAGTGAGAACTTAAGAAAAAAGAAAAAAAATTAGCATCAAATGGAAGCTGCGTGGGGTGGAGAAAGCAAGGTGCTCACTATAGTAGTGAACCTTCTTCTTGCTACAGTAGCAATCCCTCTGGGAAGAATTTTCTATCCAGACAGAAGTCATCAACCCACCAGCTTTTCAAGCCATGTCAATAAATAATAAGGAAGTAAGGACAGGGAGAAGGACAGCAACAGCAAACTGCTTGAAAAGGGAACAAGATTCACTTACAGTTGCAGACACAACAGCTACAGATACCACAGATAGAGAAAGTGAGGGCACAAAGCTTTTTCCCTTCACTTCTGCCAATGCCCCTTCCAGCAGACAAGACTTACACAAGCCTGGAGGGTAGAGAAGCCAGGACAAGCAGCCAAGGAATGGCAAGCTATGAATGGTAGTAGGAGGTGAGTGGACTAAGAAAGACTCCACCTTGTGCTGAGCTAATAACATGTGTTGGTCCTGCAAGAATTGGGTAGCACATGTTATATGCACCTAGGCATATAACACGATACTCTGGAGCACCAAACAGGTGGCTGGCATCAAAGGGAAGCTTTTTTTGCATTTCCCTGTAGTATGACCCTGACCAAGGCTTGGTTGGATGCTGGGCAGCTGGTGTTTCAAGAAAAGCTGAGATGGAGAGTGGGGATGAGATGAGAACCATTTCATTTGCTTGGAGGCAGCACAGGGGGCACTCCCTTAATCCTGAACAGTGGCTGGAAAGAAAGGCAGGAGACGAGGGTGATGGGTGCCTGGTCCAGCCTCCCCCTCTCTCTGCTTGATTGGCACTGTTCCTGATTCCTTCTTTTCCATCTCCATAGAGGAAATATCTGGTGTGAAGACAGGCTCACAGTCCCCCTGGTGTGAGTACACTGAAGTCAAAGGTGTTATATCAGGGCTGAATCTGGCACTCCCAGGTCCAGGCATACAGGGCAATGAATTACAGAGCTGGACCATCCAGTATCTCTTGTATGCCCCCTACACCTGATAAGCTTCATGATCCTACTCAAAAACACAGTCTAAACACGGCTGTCTACCCTGGCAGAGGGAGACAAGGCAGAAGTGACAGCTTCTTTTGTAAAGAGCCCCTTGTGCACAGTCATTTCTCTGCAGGCATGTCAGGCAAAATGTGCTACCCTGCCTTGTTTAAAAGAAAAGATACAATGTTGGTTAAGGTTTAAGCCTCTCCCTAATGCAATCAGATTCATATTGCCCATGGCAGCCACTCACTAACAACACTAGCAAAGCCCAATTAGAGGATCCAAGCACTGTGTGCTATTTCTGACACTGCTCTGACACCACTCAGTCTGGTCCAGCAATTCCAGTCTTCCAGGTCCTTGAAATTAGACTACCAGTCACAGACTGCAAGATTCCAGCAAACCTACGTGTACTTTGTAGCTTCAGTGAAACCAAGCCATTAGAAGAGAGAGGATAAAATATTTAGGCTCAGTGCCTGCTCTGTGTGAATTGATTTTCGCCATAGAAGCAGTACCAGGACATTTTATGGTCTTGTCCACATCACTTCAAATCTGTTGAGGGATAGTGGTCCCACTATAATTAAAATACAGATAGGTTTTGCATTACAGATGAGAAGAAACTGTAACCTAATAGCATTCCTTAACCTTTCCAACCCTCTGCGATCATGCAAGGTAGTTTTTACCATTTACTTGAGACCTAAACATTTACAGAAACAAGAGAGAGAAAGAACGTTGGTAAACAAGATGGCCCAGGTTACTCATGAGAAGAATACTGTTTTCTGAACCTAGGCATCTAGGATGCTTGTGTTTCAACCTGAAAACACTTCTCTCTCTCTCTCTCCATGTCTTTCTCATACTCCTCTCCCCCCACAACCTTTTTCCTTTTTAAATACTATTAGCTAGTGAAAAATTATTAAGAAACTGATTTACAGAGGCATTTTCAAATGCCTAAGTGATTCAGAAGCACAAGTCCCAGCAATTTTCAAAAGGAATTTTGCTCTCATGTCATTTGGATACGTTTGGAAACCCTATCTGAAACCAATGTCCATGTGTTAAAAAAGGTATGATTCACTCCTATATGCCCACTTCCCTACCCCAAAACACACATGTGTTTGCAGGATAGATTACACCCTTAGCTTCCTTTTTGTTTGCCTCGCCCATTTGTGCTTGCTGGGGTGTAGCCAAGGACTATCCTAAAAAGCCCTTAGAATAAAGGAGAGAGAGACAATTATATATGGAAGACAGGCACACAGACAGACACACAGGTATAAGGATGAGAGATTCTTATACACATATATGCTGTGAATTTATAGTTCTGTTCAGACAAGCACCCTGAATCAACAAACTAATAATTATTTTTGAGGACACTGCACTGACTGTAATCACTGTCTCTCCCACACACATTCACCAGGGTTCCAGCCTGACGTCTCAGGCTGAGATATTCAAAGGTTTCAATGGGAGGTGATTGTCTCATTCCCTTTATTTCTTTTGTAAAATTACAGTCTTTAGAAACCGCAGTACTCTACCCTATGCCATGGGCAGAGGAAGGCTGGGGCTTAGCCCCCCCAAGTCAATTTCATGGTAGCCGTTGATAGTAGCAGCACCACCACCGCACCGCTGTCCGGCAGCACCTGGTGCCACTCAGCATGCAGTCAGGCCAACGCCCCACATGCACTCACCTCTGCACAGCTCCACTGCTCCAGTGCCACTGCCATATCCCACTGTTGCAGCACTATGCCCAGTGCCCCCACTGCATGCTCCTCCAGCCCCCCCAATAATATTTTCTCCCACTGCCTATTTCCTATGGTCCTCTACCTGTATGGGCAATTATCCTATTCAAAAAGGGGGACACACCAGTACACAACTACAGAGGGTGCAAGCATAACTTGCTGTTTAGTGCCTATTACACAGGCCTACTCCAAGTTTGATCTACAATTAATATAACTAGGGTACAATGCTCAGAAAAGAGCAGGCTCTTCAGGTCAGGGAGGGGCATCCCATTCTTTTAGGTCTGGAAGTCCCCAAGTCAATCCCCAGTGAGTTGTTTGTGATAGTGGTCATCACTTAAAGCAGCAGGTGACGGGTCTGTTGTTGGTACTTGCTGCTAGGATACAAGGGTAACTGAAGTAGCTGCACTTGCAGTGTTTGGGGCTTTTGTCTTTTTAATAAGAGTCACAGTTCTGTTACAGGCTTCTAAAAGAGCCTCTGACCCTCCCCCCAAAGTAACTTTCTATCAGGGAGACATGCCAGTACTAGAGACTGATCCCTCCCTGTGGTCCTCTGCCCCTGTTCTCACCAGCTAGGCACTATCAAGCAGATGTGGTCCTGTGCCTCAGAGGGAGCTGCATTTGAGTCGTTCTGCTCCATTCATGTTGCGTGACATTTGCCAAGAGCTTTAGGTTCTTTCTGGATGAAGTGTTTTATAGAGACGTCAATCATTATAATAACCAAAAATGCTCTGATGTGTAGGGA
>NW_005842061.1:406029-407909 GCF_000455745.1 Alligator sinensis | reverse complement strand
GTAGGGAAAAAGACACATTTTTGACAAATCCACTTAATGCTATAGAACCCAATTATTTTTTCCTAGGGAAGAAGTTTTGAAGGACGCGTTTGTCAAGCCACATAATATTCCCCAACATGACACTGACTTGCAGCAGTTACAAAACTGGGGCCAGTGACAAGAAGCAGCCCTTTCTTTCCTTGTTTCAATGAGGATTTCCTACTAAATCCATACTTCAATTGCAGCAAATCTTTTACCAGGAAAAATCAGTTTAAAGAATCAATCAAAAGGCTGAATTCAGCACTGCATCATACAAAAGATGGCTTCTTGTTTCTGCACTGATATAAGGTACTACTGTGTGTCAGGGTTAATAATCTGAGCTGGCAAGATAATAAAGTGTGAAACCAAGTCAAAGGGAAAATTTTCTCTCATCTTGTCCTCCTTCAGGACTAGGACAACGATCATGTCCATGATCAGGATTTAGCATACAGGATTTAACAGTGTCTGGCTCAGGAGACAGCCTGCTACCGCACCATTATAAGCCCGTTTTCAGGAGTCATGAACTGGATCCACCTGGTCTCCTTTCTCTGTATTTTAATACAGTGTAGTTATTTAACCACCCTCATTTTTTAGGATTATTTATTTTGTGAGGGGGAAATGGGGCGTTAAAAAAAAAGGAAGAGAAACTAATTCTTCCCCTCCTTCCTGACAGAGGAACAGAACACACACACAAACTATTGAGCCAAGACTAAGGACTACAAAGGTCCTCTGTCCTTGCAGAGTTTTGATTGTTTTGCCCTATACTGTGTTTGCACTTCACCAATACCAGCAGGTCAAGGCCTCTATCCCCCCTTGCCGGCTATCAGCCTATTCAGTCTAGGGGACAATCCCACAGCAAAGGGCACTGAAAAAAAAAGTGGGGAGTGGGGGAGAGGGCGCACCAGGGTCCTGCCTAAGGACTTCATTGTGGAGAAGGGAAGAGAAAGGTCAAAATTAAAGGAAGGAAAAGAGGGGGCAGGCAGGGAGTGAGGGAAGAAAGGGCTTCAGTACGTGCCACATATCAATAGACACTGCTCAGTACTTTCTGCTACATTTGGCAATTTAGTGCCTCTTTCTAAGAGGCAACAAAAGACTGTCTGGCTTCTGTAAACAAAGTCCTTTTTGCCTCACTGACCTCGCTTTAACATGCAACTCTCAAGAGTGCTCAATTGGGTGAGGGACAGCAAAAATGAGCATGTAAGTCACAGACCCCATACCACCCTAATGTCTGCCCCTGTACTCCTGCCCAAATAGATAGGCAGCGTGACCACATCATGGTTCTATTCAGAGCCACGCCACATTTCTCCCAGAGCAGAAGGGAACAAATACCACCACAAGGCGGTAGTAGAATGGGCCTCTTTGCTCCAGCCAGTGACTTGATACAGTATAAAGGGGACTGAGAAATGTGTTGCTGCAAGGTTTACCTTTCATGAAACTTCCTTATTTGGTTCTAATAAAAGTGAGAAACAGATGTCACAGATCCAGGCAAAGTGTTAACAAGCAATATGCAAACTCTTCTGCACTGCTCTTTCCACAAACTTCAATACTGACCTCAGGCATCCACACCTCTTGCCAGCCATGGTCCTACACACAACTCTAATGAGTCTCTATCCCAGGATAGACAATACATCAAAATATATTTTTTTTACACTTATCTATAGTGAGAAGCAGTCATCCTGCCACCCTCAGTCTAAGTGGAAAATAGGGCAGTGGTAAATATCCACTGAGATATCACAGAATCATAGAAGTAGGGTCGGAAGGGACTTCGTAGATCTTCAGGTCCGACCCCCTGCCTGGGCAGGAGGGAAACTGGGCTCAAGTGACCCCAGCCAGGTAGGCATCGAGCCACTTCTTAAAGACCC
>NW_005842061.1:383437-404783 GCF_000455745.1 Alligator sinensis | reverse complement strand
AGCTCCCTCAACACCCTGGGGTGGAGAGCATCTGGACCTGCTGACTTGAACATGTCCAGCCCCTCCAGAAGCACTCTAACCCGGTCCTCCTCAACCTTAGGTCTTGAGGCATTCCCCTCGAGTCCGTCTTGAAACACGGTGGGGGAGTCCCGGTCCCTGCACAAGAAAACGGAGGTGAAGCTTCATTTGGGAGCACACACCCATATTCAGCCACTGTATTGTAGTTGCAAAGGAAATCTTATCTCTGCTGGACAGGAGGACTTCCACTGTGCAATATTTCTGGCTAATTGCTACTGCAAACAACATTATCTACTCAAAATGGAGTGGTGCCAGAAGATGGTCCCAGGGAAATGGGGCACAGCTATAGATTGAAGACCATATTCCCCCTCACTCCTCCCTCCCCACCCCCCACACATGTGGAAATGAAGCACAGCTCAAGGCAGCCCAAGGATGCCTTCATCTCCTCAGGTGGATGATGGATTGTCAAAAGCAGTGATGGAAAATGACTATGGAGGTGAACAGAGAATTATAACAAGAGGGCTACAGAGTAAGATTCATTTGGAGGTAAGCGAAGATGTAAAAGTGCATATGCACCAACCACCACTGAACTAACCCATTTGATGTGGGTCCTGCCTGTATGAGATAATTATGCAATAGTTCTGACTGCAACCATCGGTTAGATGCCTTGAGGCTAGGCGGCCTTACTGTGCCCAACCCTGAAACCTCAGAGCTGCACAGCAATCGCCAATGCAAAGACCAAGACTTGTTCTGGCATGTGGCTACAGCCTAATAAGTTTCCCATATAATGACTGACCTGCCTCTATCCAATCACTTATGGCCACGAGGTGAAAAGGTCCTTTTACCTTTTCATTTGTCCCCTTTGCCCATTGACCTTATTTGCATGGGTGTTTGCTTCTCTGCTTGTGGGCTGAACTGTGCCACAACTGACCACCCCTGGTCAAACATGCTGCGCTGCTCCCTAGGCTCAAGGACCAGCTGCATGTTCTATTACTTTGCTCAGTTTGCCATGGCCTTCATTTTTTCAGTTGGCCTTAGACCTTCTTCCATGTTTCCTGGAGCCTTTGCAGCTATTAGATATCACTGGAAGTCTCAACCTTTACTCAATGCGAGCTGCTTGGCTACGGGCTGATCAAGGCATAGCAGGGGTGCGCAAAGCGAGCCCTATTCAATTCAGATTTGGATTCAGCCCGAATCAGGGGCAGTGATTTGATTAACTGATTTGGATCGCTGTCCCTGATTTGATTCAGCCAAATCCGAATCTGAAGATTCAATGCTGATTCGGAGAATCAGTGATTTGGACACAGACCAGCTTTAAATGTTTTTTCTACATAACTTGAGGTACCAGGTGTGGCTTGTGATCACTGCGATGCTGGGGTAGATGGAGCATCCCACAGGAGTGCAGGGGGCGGCCCTCCACATGTTTGGTGGTGAACCTGGATGTGGATCAGAAGTACTTCCACTTCACTTCCGGGTCCACCAGGGAGATGCGGGGAGCCCCCCCCCCCACCATGGCTCCCTGGCTCAGTGATCAGCCACAGGGGGACCCCAGGTACCACCCCAGACCCAGGAGGCACCAGTCACCAAGCTGGGGGACGCGGGGGGGGCCCCCTGGCGCACTCTCCGGCAGACCCAGAAGTGGACTGGAAGTGCTTCTGGTCCAATTCTGGGTTTGCTGCTGAGTGCGCTGGGGAGCCCACCATGCTTCTGTGGGACGCTCCATGCACCCCAGCAATGCAGCATCCACGAGCCATCTGGTACCTTGAGGTATGTAGAAAAAAACATTTAAAGCGGTCTATGTCCGAATCACCGAATCTTTCCGAATCTATTCGGAGGTTTCTGATTCAATTCAGAAATTCGGCCACTGAATCAGGCCAAATCGAACCAGGGACCAAAGCTTCGTGCAGACCTGTGTAGCAAACTAGTTCAGAGGTTACTGCCTTTCTCTGGCACTTTTTGCTGCAGTCAGGTCAACAACTCACAGAGGAATAAGCAGGGAGAGAGATTTTGAGGCAAAAGTGGCTCCAGGTTTCTTATACACCACTCAAAACCAAAGCACAAAGAATGAGGAAATTGCACCTTGGAAGTCTGAAGTCTCAAGACTGAGTATGCACTGAAATATTGGTTTTACCTCAGTGAGGAGGTATGAGTTTGACACAAAAATTACAGGGCATGGTTCCAAAGCCAGTGTTATACATGGGGTCATATGAGAGCAGTGATTTTCATGCAGGGTGCCACAGCACCTTGGGACACTGTGAGATCCTTGTAAGGGTGACATGTGGTACTTGGCAATATCAGCACTGTCAGGTGTGCAATCATGTAGACATCATTCAAAGGTAAGCCCAGAGCTTTCAAAAAGGAATCCAGAGTGCTAAAAACATTCTGACCTGTTGTGGTCTTCTTTGCAACAGAAGAATTTATCTATTATTATTCCATTGTCACTAAATGAGAAAAAGCTAAGTTGGCCTTTTCCGAGGGAAGCCTTGAGTTTAAAACAAGGGGATGCCTTGAGTTTTAAAAAGGTGAGAACCATTGGACTGGAGGATCAGGATGGTCACTTCTGCCCTTAAACCAATTAAAAATGAAAAGAATTTCAGAGGGGAAGAGAAAGACTCTCCCTTTTCCCAGATACTCTTTTTCGCTCAGACAGTAGGAGAAATGTTGGTGCACAGAGTATTTGATGGGATGCATGTTACACATTTTAATCTGCTGGGTTGGATCCGGATTATCTCAACATCTGTTTCCCAGTGATTTATTTGCAGATGTTTGCAGCCAGCACTCTCAATTTACAAAAGATAGAGGACCTCAAATAACAATACTCCAAGGAATCTGTTGTGAGGAATGACGGGGGGAGGAGTCTAAAGCCATTAAAAACCTCTCCCTCCCCAGCATACCTACAAGCACACATACACACACAACGGGTAACAGATTCAGAGAGCACCCCTGCAGACACCTGTTTGCTTTATGGGCCACAGTTCATCTCAATTGCCTTATCATGACAGGCAAACATGAGCAGGAAAGTGTTAAAATCATCTCTCCAGTAATTATTATTCTTCAAAAATACAGAAGATTATAAGAGCATTTGTGGCTGAAAATCCTGGTGCCCATCCCTCACTTTTCTTCTACCCCCATGATACATGAAAACTGGGAAAAAAGAAATACAGTGTGAGGATTAAGCAGAGAGCTGGGAATCAGGACACCTGGGTTCCCTGTCCAATTTTCTAAATCTCTTGCACAGACTTGGAAGCTTAATCTCTATGATTCGTTTCCCACCAACGCCATAGGGATAAGAATATTCCTCACAGCACCAAGTAAAGCAGTGGTGAAACTCATTCTTTGCTGTAAAGCACTTAGAGCTCTTCAGATAATTTCTGTAGACATGAACAGTACGATTATAGCTTGCATGCGGCTACAGAGAAGGGAATGCACCTTACTCGCAAATCCTCAGAATTGAATGACAGGGCCACTGTCTCTTTAAAGCCAGACTTGCAGGCCTGTTCTAGTCCTTGGTTTTATTTCAGAAAGCGCTTCCAGGTGCCTGTGGAAAGAAGGAGCAGGACTCTCTCTCCTGTTGCCTCCAGGGGAAACGTATATACAGACTCATTTAGGGATTACTGCTGTTGCCATTTCAACTTAAGCAAATTACAGTGCAGAATCATTACATCTTACATTCCCTCTGCCCTGCAAGCAAGACCATTGTTACCAAGGGATGGAGAAGAAAGAGCAAGATTCCTTCTTGGAGCTAAGATATCAACTGGTCATGCATGCCGTCTCCATTATGTGCATGAAATGGATGAATGGTCAGGGGAGGGGAGGCAGCACAAACTGTCACGAGAGGAGACAGTCTTTGGACCACAGGGACAAGAGATGCAGCCCATCTCCTTCCTAAGTCTCTATTTGAAATGAACAGATGAACAATTACAGACTCTTCCCTGCCCAAGAGCTCCTTTGCTAAGATACCACAGGCACTGTAATGGGCAGGCAAGGCCCAAGCTAGGCTGCCAGGATCAAGCACAGTTCCTAAGTGCCTGCCTCTGGCTGGGCTCCTATGGCTTAATGACTACAGGTTCAGGCAGGTCTTGAGGTTAAGTCTTGACTGAGAGAAGCAATACAGGCCCTTGTAATCTAAGCTGAGTCAAGATGGTCACCTTTACTTTCAAAAAATAAGGCTGTGGCACTCGCGCCTGTGCATGCTGGGGGGAAGAGGGGAACGCTTAACAGTATATTGACCAAGTAAGCACCATCCCAGATTTGTTGCCTGACAGCCACTAGCAGCTCAGGCTGACTTGATGAATCTGTGATGCAAACTCCAAGGAAGTTCTAGACTTCTAACCCTTGGGTTTTGGAAGGCTGATGCTCTGGTGTGCTTCAGATCTGTTACACCAGTGCATAATCTTTGTTTAAATAATTTTCCCTGATCTACAGAAGCTGTCCTAAAATGTGATGAAGTTCCTGAAGAGCCATGCAACTGTCCTAACACAGGGGCCCCCCACCTGCAGTCACTCTGCCTTCTGAAATGATCTCATCAGCTCTGGCAGACTAGCAATATCAGACCAAGCAGCACACCTCAAACAGAGGATGTCCAGATGTTATAAAACAAGTGGTTGGTTCCAGCCTTCTTGGGGATTCAGTATATGATCAGTGCTCCTCCTTGGTATCTGGGATGTCCATCTTCTTCTGGAGGCAAAGTGAAGGGCCCAGGTCCTGACCCATTTTAAGCACCATGGTATTTTTTAGAAGAGCAGAGATGTAATCCCTTATGCTGTGACCCAGTTCTAGCTCAGAACATATATATTAGGGCTACCTAAATTTCACTAGACATTCCAAAGGAAACAGCACTCTTTTCTTTCTATTGCAGTGTTGCTGCACATGATATATCTCCTGAATGGTAGCTGAATTTCAGTGAAGGATAAAGTACTAGCCATATTATTAATACTAAAAGTTTGGCTCCAGTTTTTCTCAAGCTTGAAGGGTATTGTTGGCTTTGGGGTTTTTATTTGGCCTACTTAAGAGCTAAGCAGCTAGCTGTTAAAATCAAACTTGAATTTTCCCATAGCATGCAGATATTCCAGTCTGAAGCTCTTGTTCAAGTCCATTTCTACTTAACACTCAAGTTTTCATCTTCAAAGTGCTTTACAAGCAGTGACTAATTAACAAAGCAATCTCCATTTATCCCTCACCTACTTCACAGGGATGTTGTAAGGCTGAATTAAATTCAGTAAAGCGCTTTGAAATCCTCAGATGAAAGGCCTTCTAGAATTGTTAAGGGTTGTTAGTAGATGATGCTAACCCAGAATGCTCTCTGCCCTATGAGCAGTACCTACTGTGATGCCATACTGCCAGGAAATGGCAGTAGCAGTGCTCCATGAACTAGACAGTGTTTCAGAATCCATGTTGTGGCACTTCACCTCCCTCAAAAAATATGTGGGAAAAAGAAATGTGCAAAAGAAAAAGGAACTTGCTTCTGGAGAAGCCTCAGCTGTTCTCCATTCTTTGTGATGCTCTCCAGGACACTTTTATACCACACAGAGAACAAAGGCAGCATCTCGCATGAGGAAACTGATCTAGTTCACCAACGTGGTCTTTGAAAATGAAGCAGTGCGAATCCCCCCCCCCAAACAGAGTATAGGGAGGACATTCTTTTGGAGCCCACAGACTAACAGAATAAACCTATGACTACCATTTTAGGCTGTCTTCCCACAGGTATTTGTCTAATCCTCCCACCATGCACATATACAATCCTCATGCATGTGCTTATTTGCACAGGTAAGGGAGTGGATATCAGGCTGAACCATGCCCTAGCTTGATGTGGGATCTGCCTACTTTTCAAAGAGGATGCAAGTAAGCTCACTCAAGTGTTGTCATTCTTCTAATACCTGCCCATGTTTCCTCTTGAGGGGCAGATAACTTCTCCCATAGCTGACAGCTGACTGGGAAAAATCCTGGAGAATGATATTAGAAAGAACAATACAATTTTCCCCTCCCTTCCAGATGCAATGAAACAGTGAGCTGAAGGAAGGCTTTGCAGGGCAAATTCTCATCCTGGGGTTACATTAACTGGCTTGCTCAGACTCTTTCACCAATTATCTGTAGACCAATGCTTCTCAACCCTGGACTGCTGCTATATCCTTTGAAGGGTCTGGACATGTGAGGATATAAGTGAAGTGTGAGGAGTTAAGCAGATAAGCCAGGCTCAGGCTTGTCCCTGTCTGGGACTGCCCATCCTCTGTGTGAAGTGGTAAGCAGGGTACAAATTTGTTTTTGAAATTGGATGGCACTCAGTTCACAGAAGTTATGGGGAGGTGCCTCCACTTCAGTGCGGGTTGCCTTAAGTCCAAAAAGATTGTGAACCACTGATCTAGACTATGTGGTGTGTGTGTGTGATATATGTGTGTGTGTGTGTGTATATACACACACATACACACAATACACACACATATATACACACACATACACTCACAGTATCTCCAAGGCAAATGTTTCTATCAATGAAGCATGACCTGTCACTAGTTTAAAGCATGGCTAGCACTTCTACCCTGCTTTATGCAACCTTCTCTTCCTTTCTCAGCTTTTTGTTCAGGACAAGTTCATTCTTATATGCTGAAGCAGTTTGGTTGGGATTTGACAACACTCTCCTCAGCCCTCAAGAGCTTAAGGTACAGTGGTGTCAGCAAGCACAATTTCCTTTCATTCCTAGGAATGGTGCCTGCAGAATTATTGGGAGAGCTGTCCTTGAAGCTGTTCTTAGTTTTCCCATCCAGGTAGATACACAAGGTGGGTGGGGTTTATGGATCTTTAGAAGAGCTTAAGTTAAAAAAGAACTTAAAAATGTAACCAAGATTCTAACCCTCAGATTGGAAGGGGAAGGCCACAGGAGGTGGGGTGTTGCCTAATAACCAGGCAGGCTCTTAAGTGCACAGCTCTTGCAGCCAGGCAAAGAGAGACAAGACCTACTAAAACGAATTTATCACATAAATCTTGTCTTCTCCAAACTGGGTCTCCACGGTGAGTTCAGCTGTTTTAAACAGGAAAGTCAAGTATTTTCTTATACAGGAGAAGGAGGTCAAAGGTTAACAGCTCTCAGCTCCTTTCATATGCAAAGAGGACCTCTAAAACTAGCTCCAGCGCTGGAATATTTAAGACCATCATGCCCCATATCTCAGCCACGTTTCAGATACAGGTTGAATAAATACCAAGTCTGGTTTTATAAAGACTATTATATTTGCAATTGCTCTGTTTATTTCTATTATTGTATAGTCATTGTTGCCTCAGCTGTCCTCTTCTTTTTGAGCTCAACTGTAAGGGTCAAAGAAAATCCTACACCAAACAGGCAAACTCATGACCAGAGCAGGCAGTACATATTCTAGCACTGTTGACATTAGCTTCTTGAGGAGTCACAAAGGAGGCAAATGACCAGGAACTACAAGCAGGCAGAGAGAAGAAAAAGAAGGGAAGGTGAAAGGAGAGTGGAAATACAGGTCAGAGTTATAGTGGCTGGTACTGAGGAGTGAGCCAGATAACTTTTGCTCCACTGGGACAAAGAAGAAATGCCTTGTTATAAGTCCTTAACCATACATAACACCAAGTATCAGCCTGACGAAATAATACTCTTTCACTGGCCAAGGCTGAGGAAGTATTTCAGTTGTACACCAAAAACAAAACAATTAATTCATTATTACCTGTAACACGGTGTATGAAATAGGTAGTATATTTGTTTGACCAGTTTTGCAAGGCTGATTTCATACAGACAGGAATACAGAAAGAGAAAACACACAATGTCAGAGCGTAATGGAAAACTCTTACTTGCATGAGTTTCAGATATTCACATTACTAAGGTGTGACAAAGTTACATGAGAGACTTAGGAATCTTTCAAATATGCATCATCATCAGAATTTCACAGAACCATGAACGCTACATGTCATGTATTGCAGGAAAACTATTTTACAAGTAATTTAGAGAATGCTTAGACACTAACTGGAGTATTTTACCTCTCTACTTGTGAAGCCAGCTGCCTTTGGGTGTGGACATAAGCTGTTCCAATATAACCATACCATATGCCCTCTTCTATATTGCTATAAGTAGAGCTAAGGCACTCTTCTATGCCTGGCAGGACTTGAATACCTGATATCTTTGGACCTTTCAGTACTAGACATACACGCTGGATCCCATCTCTAAACTGAGACTAACCCCTTCCCAACAGTACATGTATCTAGCTGGGCAGGTCTGGAAATTATAGTGCTGTAATAAACCTGGCATGGGTCCCAGCACTCTTGGGTGGGAGTTGTCCCTTTTCTTCTTCCTTGAGGGGAGGGAAGAAAGGGAAGGGAAGATGTCTGAGGACTTGGACTGTCAGAATAACTTCTGAAGGGAGATGGATTCATGGGCATTAGGTAGTGAGATTCCCAAAAGGTGCATGACAAAAAAATACATTCTTGCATGGCTGTGTGATTTAACAAACTGCTATCATCTCCACATGGTTGTAAATATGTATATATGAACAAATTGTTGAAGACACCTATAAGATGCTGTTCTTATGTTCTTCACTTTATACCATGCTATCCAAGTAAATGAGCTTAGGAGCCAGAAGCATCAGACTTCCCCGCAACCGTTTGGTTTCTCTGCGTATGCCTGTATAAGGCACTGTGGTTATTTTGGATACCTGCAGAGTCAGCACCTGTGTCGGCTAAAATGAATGCTCCTCCAACACCCATTGTTAATGTTGCTTTGATCCTTAATTGATTCCCTAATGTCTCTATAAAGCAAGAGTCTCCTCTGGCTCCATGGCAGAATTCATTGGGGGTCTCCTGTGTGTCACACCCCAGCTCAGGGGTTATTTTTCTAATCTACCTTCTTCCTCTACACCACAAACTGCACACTCCTCCTCTGACTGGACTCACAGTTTAGAGCCTCAAGCAACACAGGGGGGCACTGTTGGCCCACACATCAGGATATGCAAGAAAAAGTTGGAGAGCTGCCTCATTCTGGTCTCCTGGCCAGATGAGGAGATCAAAGTGGGCTGGTAGCCGAATTGAAGAGGATCCTGGTGCTACCATGGGTGGAGCCTCAACAATACACTAATGTTTACGATATAAAGCCACTCCTTATTCTGAAAAAATCCTGCTTGGCAAAAGGAAGGGGCCCTGATCAGGCAAAATCTTCCAGGATATGCCTGCTTGCAAGCAGTATGTTTGATCCTGTCCGCGGAAGACAAGAAGCTGCAAAAGGCTGATGCAAGTTGGAAACAGTCGATGAAATAGAGACACAGAGGATATAATGGGGCCCTGTCACCAGCCTCCCGGGAGAGCTGCTGTTACCTTTTAGCGGTTGTTTGCAGTTTGCTGATGTAATCCCTAGTCCTCATTAACTCAGTGCTGAGTACATTAACCTCTTCCTCTAAGTGAGGAGTGGGAGGGCACAGAGACTTGACACAGTCTAACAGAGTAAACAAATGTGTCTGCATGAGGTGGCGTGGGGTGGGGGGGGACTGTGATTGCAAGAGGGGGATGTGAGACTGCATCTGAAGGAAAACAAGAAGTGCAAGACAGTCTGGAGAGCAGAAACAGATCCGCCTGGATGGGGAGTAAAGGGAGAAGGAAAACAAGTTGGGAAAGCAAGGAAGAGGAAATGTTTATACTTTGGACCTCAGCTGCAGAGTGAAATCATGTGAATTGTTTGGGTGTACGAGGGACAGACATGAAGGCATGGTGCCTATCTAGCCATCTGTGTGTGTACACAATGCTCATGACCATGGCATCTGATGCTTTTCATTGTTATACACAATGGTGCATACAATGCCCATCAAATTCCCAATACACATGAAACCTCCACAGTGACAGGTGGGCTATGGAGAGGAAGCTCAGTGCTGGACAGACTGAATGCATTCCATAGGGTAGACTCAGACCAACATGACTACCAAATACACCCTATGCATAGGATAGTTTCCTTCTCCAGGGCATATAGGCTTTGTCATGAAGTTCAGCAGAAAAGCAAAGGATGATATAAGTACCAAGAGAAAGGGAAACAGAGACATTATGAACATTAAGGAGGTGGGGGAGAGAGAGATGGGTAGTTTCTCCAAATTCCAAGAAATAAAATGATGCCCTGTAATCATGAAAGGCCAGATTCTCAATCCTAGCACAATGATATAAATGCAGAGCAATGGCATTGACTGGAGTTACTGTGGATTTACACTTGTCACTGAAATTTTAATCTGGCCATATAATTTAAAATCACTCTACATGACTGATAGTCATCACATTTCCAGGGTTGCCAGCTCTCAACATACTGGGTGTTTTACTTACCAATACCTACTGTCATCTTATTTCATTAGAATCTTTTCCTCCATTTAAAAAACAAGCCCCCCCCCCCCCCCATTTCTAGACTTCATCATTGTACAGGAAAACACAAATTAGGTGACTCCTAAAGGCTAAAAAGTCAGAAACCGGATAAAGAGAACTTAACATCTATTATTTTTAAGTTCTTGTGATGACTGGGGAAGGGAAGAGGAGTGGAGCTGACTCATCAGGACTTCTGAATGCTTGAGCTTGGCAGCGCTACACTTCTTTCCACAGAAAGGATCGGTCTGCATAGGCAGAAGCAGTGACCAGAATGCTCAGCCAGACAAATCTCACTCTTGGCCAGAAACAGCCCTTGCTCACATTTGAGTCTTAGATCTCCATCCCAGCTCTGGTATGCTTTCTTATGAGCGTTAGTATCCTCTGGCTATATGAATACACCTCCTTGCCTGATCCACAGTTGATGTAGCTTGGATTCCTGTTCTTGTGCATATGTAAATATGGTAAACAAAATGGAAACAGAACAGTTGTGCTGCTGTAGAGAAGTCATTCTAACCACATATGTGAACCAATAAATATAGATGGCACTGTGTCTTGGTGTTATACAGACTGCACTTTCCAAAAATATCACTCTCCCCTGTCCCCAAGGTCAGGTCATGCAAAACAGTAGAGAAACTTTTTGTACTCTAAATAACCCTTTATTAATGCATTAAATTTAGAAAGAAGTACAGTCTTTTCCCAAAAGTATTTCTGTCTGAAATGGAAGCTAATTTTCCTTTATCAATTGCCCCTTACCTGGAGTTTCATGGTCCCTTGTGTCCTTGGTTTTATTAAGGAGATGACACCAACTATGCTGTGCTTCTGTTTGTTAGTGGAGCCTTAAGAACCTCACCTGAAGACACCAGCCACTTCATTCTGCTTCTTTGTGATATATTCACAGTGGCCTGGTGGCACAGTGCCACCACTGCACTTGAAGGAAGCTCCAGCCTCAAGATCTGTCAGAATTATCTCCCTATCCCCAGCTTCTTCCATTTCCCAACTTTGCAGCTGCCTCTACCTGCCACAGTGGAAGCTGTGTTGCAAGGACCTCTGCCAGAAGACCTGGTTTCTGTTCCTTTCTATCACTGACCTAGTTTCAGTGAATGTAAGTCACGTTGATCCTTAGTGCTCCAGTAATTCTGCTATAATGGTGCTTGCCCTCCTTTGTCAGAAACTTTGAGTTCTACAGGTGAAGCCTTATACAAGGGCTAGGCAATTACTACTACTTGATTCTTTGAAACTTGTTTCCTGCATTTCAAGGGTGAAATATTAGCCCTATCGGTGCAAGTGACAAAAACTCCACTAGACTTCACTGGGACCACGAGTCCACTCCAGACTCCTACAGCAGCAAGACTCCTGCAGCCAGTCTGAACCTGGGCACGTCTTCCCTAACATGATGGCACTAAGCTTTGCCCTCTAATCTCTGGGATCCAAAGGGCTGAAAGCAGAGTGTGCACTTGAACACAGTTTACCCAGGAATCATCTGCAGCTTCTGAGACCTGTTAGTAGACCCCTTCCTCTCCCCTCTCCACTCCTTCCGCCCTGCAGTAGACAAATGCTGTAATTACAGAGCATTCCTTCCAGGCTCTGGTAATGAGGGGGTGCTTTGAGCCAGCAGTAATTATACAGTTTTAAAATAAGCAGATTCTTCTCCAAGCAAAATTAAAAGTCTGCAGACAGACTCCCTTGCTGTGCACCTTTATTAAATGGGGACTGGCTGTGGAGGGGGGAGGAGAAGGGGAAGAAAGGAAAGGCTATACAAAGAAAAAAAAAGTTTTTCAGCCAAATAGGGAGGGGTTGGCACTCACAAGGACTGGCTGGAACAGCCGCTGGTTTTACTGTGTTGGAGTTCTTTCCCCACACCCATTTTTCCCTTTAAAAGTTTCAAATTAAGCTAGAAAGAGACTAGCTAGGCAGTTTGATTAGCTGGACTTTCAGTCCTCTCTCCTCCTCCCTACAATGTAGTACATTTTAAAAGCTCTTTGTGGAGTGGACTCTGAAACAGGGACTCAGGGACATGGGCCCAAGACAGAGCCACATGACTGAAAGTGCCCATCGTGGCTGAATTACATTTCTATAACTCATTATCTGGGGCAGAAAGGGAAGAAGCATGAGCAGATTTTCTGCGTGGTTCAAAAGCCCAAATTGCAAGGTTTCCCAACCTACCTATCACTTAACTAAATCTGTGTCCTTCTCCACGACTATTCTGTTCAGCCTCCTGACATTCATTCATTAAAATAGCCTTTGTTGTGCTTTGGTCACTACTTCCCTACTTCATCTTTTCCTCTTACTTCCTTGTCTCCCTCCTTCTTCCATGGCCAATGTGCTAGTTTGATTGGCAGGGTTGACTATTTCTCTGCAAGTAACTGCCTGCAGCAACTGTCACTTTCACTGTGTTAATGAGAACAGCCAGTGCCACTATCCTGACCTCAACATCTTGCTCCTGTGCCTTGGGCCTGTACTTCTCCCTTTATGCTCTCTTGCCTTCCTCTCTGACTCTTGCACGGAGTTGCTGGTAGAAACTTGGTTAGGTTGCTGGTGTAAAGTAAGTGTACCTTCTATGCAGAATGTCTTGCTTCTTTGCCCAAGTGAATTTTAGAGTGGTTACTGTTTCTAGTAGTGTGACAGAAGTGGCCATTCACCTTTGGTTGCCAGGATCAAATACTGGATTGGGGTACAAAAAAAGTTTTGGTTTTCCCACATAGTTCTTTGCATACAGATATCAGCTTCCTAAAGGACAGCTTTGTGTCCAAGGTATTAGATAGGGAATCAGTAAATCTGGGTTCAGTTCATGGCTCTATATAGATTTCCTGCATGCACTTGGGTAAGTCATTTGCTTTCTATATACCACTTGTGAAAGGAAGTCATTACACTGCCTGTCTCCCACCTTTCACCGGTCTTGTCTGTAGCTAGTAAACTCTTTGCCTCTTGCTTTGTGTCTGTGCAACAAATAGTACAATCATGGCTGCATTCCAGCTTGGGCCTAAGTGCTACTGTTATACAAGGTAATCGTAAACCACTGTGCAATTTGGCCTGATTCTCTCAGAAGAGGCCTGGACCAAGAATTGTCCACTAAAGTTTAGAGCACTAGTCATATTGTAAACGGGATCCTGGACTTGCTAACTGACCATGCTGTGTGTTGGATAAGACTACGTTTGTGTGGTCAGAGCTATGCCTGTGGGAAGCTTGCAGAGCGCACTAACCACTGACAGGTTTTATTCTTACTCCCAGAAGTTCTAAATTCACCTCCAAATTTAAAACTAAAATAAAAGAGAACAGTGTCTGCTGAAAGCGACCTTGTGTCGCTCTTCTGGGCAAGAGGGAGGAGTACAAGCTGTCTGAAAGCCTCTGTGCTAATGAATGGTGTATATTGATTAGGTATCATGCACCATGCCCTTTTCTTTCACCTACTCCCTCCCACCTTGAGTCATTAGCCATTAGCCTCTCTAGCAAGGGATCTAACTACTCATCCTGACACCATTGGTGCTCTCCCTGTCCCCACCTACCAGCTTTGGTGTGTGCTCTAGTTTGGTCATGCTACCTCTTTGAGGAACATAGGATGAATGGGGTTATCCAAATTTATTTTACATTTTAAAGATGTGAGCTGTGGGTATCCATCATGCTGGAGCTGTGATTCAAGATGTAGTTCTGACAGACTTGCACTATGGTGCACTTTGGCTTCTTAACCTCTGGTAAGGTTGACATATTGTCAACTGCAACCGTAGCAATAAGTTGCCTACCAGAAGCAGTGAGCTCACCACTCACTCCATGTGCTACATATGCCACATATAAATCACGTGTGTCAAGAACCCTGAGATGACAGGTCAGAGGAATCTGCTCTAGAATTAAGTGTAGTTAAAGATGCCCCACTACCCTCAAGGCTTAGTCTAGCCAAGATGGACTCTCATGGGTTCAGCTGCTGAGGAATTCTACAGCCAGCAGTGAATTCTTCTGGTATGTGTTAGAACAGCTATGGGACTGGCCAATAAGCCTGTCTAGAAATTCCCTTACTTTTGTTATATAAAATGGCCTCCAAGTGCCTCAGGTTCTTTCAGGGACCCACACTAATAGGCTAATGGGGCACCTGGAATTTGGAGAGGATGGGACTTTTAGCTCAACAGCATCCATGGTTGGTATCCTAGGATGGATCTAGGCAGGAATCTGAAGATAACCATAGACCTTAAGACACTTTGAAAGTTCAGCTGTAATCTAAAACAATAACTCTTCTTAAGGAGGAATAGAACCACTTAGAATTTACTTCTGCTTGGAAAGCTCTACAAGTTCACCTTTGCTGGTCTCATGGCATAATCTATTTGAAAAGTCGTATCAACAGAAAATTCTCTCTTAACTTGACCCTTTATATTCACTATGTTTACAGCTTCTTATCCTATATCACAGTGAAGGACAGTACTAGAGGATAACCAAAGTGATTAAGCATATGCTTGTCAAACAGGGACAGGAGAAGGAATCTCAGTGGCCGCATCTACATGAGTGGACTATGCAGTTGTTACTGTACAGTTATTTAGTTCTTGCATAAGTGAGTACCTAAATGACTGTGCAATAACCAGCCTTACTGAGCAGTACGGTCCCAGCATGGTTTTTTTCAGATGCTACAGTAGAGTAGCAATGAGCTACTGCACAGTAGTTTGTTCCTACTGCGCAGTAGCATCACGTCACAGTTAGTGCCCGCCAATGCTACTGTGCAGTAGCAACGAGCTATACTGCAGTAGCTCACTGCTACTGCGCAGTAGCGCCTCATATAGATGCACCCAGTAAGAACCTTTCAGTGTCATCTTCTGCATAGGATTCAAAAGCCCCACTACCATTAATAAGCAAGAGGCAACCACAAATATGAAAGAAGGGAAACAATTCTGGAAAGCCACAAATAAAAGGGTTCAGAGGTACTCCCAATAAAGACACAAACCAAGAAAACCAAATATCCACAGAAGACAAAACCGAGGCACTTTCAGAACCTTCCTTCTCCTTAGCATTAGGAAGAAGCGGGTTTATATTTTTTTATTATGTATTATGTCTGAGTACATATGGAACTGCTATTCTTTTGTTTATCTTTATGAGTCTGATAAGCAAAGGAGAAACCAACTAAGAAATGCAAACAGAGGCAAATCCTTATTGTAGAAACCTTTTAATTTTTCACCATGTAGGTTTATAACGTGTCACTAGCAGATTGGAGTAAATTGTTCCTTATTTCTTGTTTTAATAGGGCATATCCATGAGTCTTGTGAATCTCCAAACATACTAAGGGAACAGATTCTAAAATAAAATATAGCAAATCCCTGTGATACTGTGATAGATTCTTTTGTGCTAGTCTACAAATTTCCTTCGGGGAAGCAGTTTATGTTTGAAAAGTATCTCAAATTTTCATCTAGTGCTAGTTCTTATTATGAACTAAGACACTTTTCATTGTGCTATTTTAATTTCATTGTCATGTTACTCTTGTATATTTTGGGTTCTGTTCACTAAGCCTTGGCATAATTCTTAATGGCTATAATAATTATATGGGCTTTATTTATTTGTTTGCTCTGCCTTACAAAAGGGAACTCCAACAGTAGATTTCACAATAATATTTTCTTTTCTCATATGCATCATACATATTGTATTTTTGCTGTGAAAAGAATGAACCTCAAAAAAGGGGAAAAGAGAATTGACTGCCTCCCTTAATGTTAGAAAGTCCAAAGAATTATTAAGTATCTTCCACATACCACAAATCAAACACAAAATGAAATTTCTTATTGGAACAAATGATTCCCATAGCAAAAAATGGGTCTCTTTTTAAATCAAAGTATACAATTTTAAAATGCTAACTCTGGAAGAAATAAAAGTGACCAGGTTGCTCCCAGAAAGGGATCTTAAATTCACAAAAATGATAAGATATATATATTTAAAAATGTATATGCCCAAACATTCGCTTGGGTTTAAAATTTAAAGCAATAGATTTTCTCAATGCAGAATTCCAGAGGGCACAAAGTGTCCTAAAAGCATATAAAGGGAATGGGTGCCCTATTACAGAACTTTTCTACATACTAAGGGAGTCATTAATTCAGAAACTAGGGATACCAAAGGCAGCAATACTTCTCTGGTATAAGGCCCATTTATATGTAGTAGCTATGACCAATCCTGAGGCTCTGCCTTGTCCCCATCCTACAAATGCAAGCAAACTCTTCCCAACTGACTTTACCATTGTATCACGAGTGAAAGGGACCTCTTGCAGGATATGGCCACAATCACTACCTCCATTTCTAAGTTGGTTAATTTACATAAGATTTAACATGTACCAGTAACTACTGAGACAGAATCACTGGGACAGTATGGCCTAGTTGGCAGACACTGAGTAATCACTTGTTTTGCTACATACCTTTTTCTGTTCTATCATATGTTTTGATGCAGGGTTATTTGCTTCCAACCTGTTTCCAAATCACACAAGTCAGCCCCATTAAACCACATGTATAAAACTCTTGCTAGCTCCCCTAGGGAAAGTGCTATACTGAGGACAAAGAGAATCATTCATATTTAGAAAGTGAGGCACAGAAAAAGGATTATGCTGAGGGGAAACCAGCACAGATTCGTAGCAGGTAGATCATGCCTGACTAATCTAGTCTCTTTTTATGACCAGGTTACAAAACACCTGGACGCAGGAGTAGGGGTTGATGTCGTTTACTTAGACTTCAGGAAGGCCTTCGATACGGTATCCCACCCCATACTGGTGAACAACTTAGGAGGCTGTGACTTAGGTGACTACACAGTCTGGTGGGTGGCGAATTGGCTAGAGGGTCGTACCCAGAGAGTCGTAATGGATGGGTCAGTATTGACCTGGAAGGGTGTGGGCAGTGGGGTCCCACAGGGCTCGGTCCTTGGACTGGTACTCTTCAATGTCTTCATCAGCGACTTGGACGAGGGAGTGAAGTGTACTCCGTCCAAGTTTGCGGATGACACAAAACTGTGGGGAGAAGTGGACACACCGGAGGGCAGGGAACAACTACAAGCAGACCTGGACAGGTTGGACATATGGGCGGAAAACAACAGAATGCAATTCAACAAGGAGAAATGCAAAGTGCTGCACCTAGGGAGGAGAAATGTCCAGCATACCTACTGCCTAGGAAATTACCTGCTTGGAGGCACGGAAGCAGAAAGGGATCTTGGAGTCCTAATGGACTCCAAGATGAACATGAGTCGTCAGTGTGACGAAGTCATCAGAAAAGCTAACGGCACTTTATTGTTGGTTAAGGGCTTGCAGGCCAAGCCCTATGAGGAGAGACTAGGGCACCTGGACCTCTTCAGCCTTCGTAAGAGAAGGTTGAGAGGCGACCTTGTGGCTGCCTATAAGTTCATCATGGGGGCAAAGAAGGGAATTGGTGAGGCTCTACTCACCAAGGCGCCCCTGCGGGTTACAAGAAATAATGGCCATAAGCTAGCAAAGAGCAGATTTAGACTGGACATTAGGAAGAACTTCTTCACAGTTAGAGTGGTCAAGGTCTGGAACGGGCTCCCAAGGGAGGTGGTGCTCTCCCCTACCCTGGGGGTCTTCAAGAGGAGGTTAGATAGGCATCTAGCTGGGGTCATCTGAACCCAGAACTCTTTCCTTCCTATGCAGGGGGTCGGACTCGATGATCTATTAAGGTCCCTTCCGACCCTAACATCTATGAATCTATGATTTACATCTGAACATTCACATATCAATACTTCTCTGAGATGATTTTGAGAACTACCTGAGCTACACACATAATATACACTGGGTGTGTCTACATGAGATACTTATGTGCATTAGCCTAATAACACTGCGCAGTAGTGTGGTGGTGAAAAGCTGTGCTTATAGCCTACTGTGCAGTGTTATTAGGCTAATGTGCAGTAAGCATCAGAAAAAAACCATGCACCGGCACTACCATACAGTAACTCTAGCTACTGCACATTTAGGTAATACTTTATTAAGCTACTACTAAACGAAATGAGCAGTACCTAAGGCTCATTAATGAACGTGTAGACACTGCCAGTATGTATTGTTTCATATGCATATCTTCAATCATCCCCCTAGCCCAAGGACTGGAACAGTAGTTCTTTGCTTTTCTTTAGTGAATGACAATCACTGCTCTCTCTCTGAGAAAACACCTTACTTAATCACCTCACCAATTTCTGTTCACACTGCCATGCTATAAGTGGCCTGGTCTCTAAAATCCTGCTATGGTTCTGACTACCCATTTCCTACTCCACATTACTTAGTCATGTACAGTACTGCAGAAGTATAACAAGAGATCGTTTAATTTGGCATTTCAGTGATGAGACACTTTTTGCTCTCACCCCTCCCCCAGTCTCCTGTTTCTACCTCTCATGGTTTCTGCTGTCACTAGAACTCCTTGATGGAATTATCTTCTTGTGCAGAGCAGCCTGTCCATTACAGCATAAATATACATCTAAATCACCCCAGCAGGAAAGAAAAGCCATCAATAAATCACAGCAATCCTACATTTCCACTACCAACTATATTGATAATATGAACAACTGTACTGATAGTAAAAAGGGCTGATGCTTTGCAGCCCATACCTGGCGTGGTATAAATAGCCAGTGATACACTTCAGTCCACTGCAACATTGCTACCAATTCATACAACAGGTAGAAATATAAACACACACATTAGGTGGGTCGTTTTCTCCCTACATTAGGCCTCTGTATTGGTAAACAATGAAGTGCAATATTGTCACATTAAAAAATGAGCAGGAAGAGATGGTCAGCTGAGTTAGTCTGTGGTAGTTTTGGTGCCCCAACCCACTGATAGACCAGTGGAATAATTGCGGAAGTCACATACCGAAGAGGGAGAAATACAACGACTGCAGCTGATTGAAAAGAACCAACAGGTTGAGGGTGGGAGGAAGAGTTGGCAGGGTATTTTGAAATGTTTGGGTTTTTTTTTTCAGGTTTAGTCTTTTTTTTCAGTTCCATCACGAAATAGAAATGAAAGCTGAAGACATTGTTTCCTATAATCTATCTTCTTCCTTCTGCCCCTTTTCCAGTGAGAAAAAAGGAGATAAAAGGTTATGATATCTTTCAAAACTGAAAAACAAAAAAAAGAAAATTAAACAAACGAGTCCTAAAAACAAAACTTTTTTTCTCTTCACTTCAGTTTCTATCATAAAAATTCAAAGAGAAGCAGACAAGGTGGTGTAAAGAAAAAGGCCATTTTCCATGTAAATCTTTTTTGATCAACTCTACCTTCAATGGATGTTCATTTTGATGCAGCAGCACATAGACAATAAAAGCATTTGTGTACTTGAGACCCAAACGTATCTCACCCTAATAGATCAATTCTGGAAACATTTACGCATTCCAGTTGTCCCACTAACTACAATGCCCTACTTAAAACAGCTGGGCCACATCACCTCGATCTATTCTTGTTTTCATGTTTCTCAGCCATACTAAGAAGAAGTTACATAAAAAATATTAGTAAATAAACTTTCTTTTCAGCTAACCCAGCAACAATAAGGACTTTGGAATTTTCAGTCATTTGCTCCACCAGATGGGGAGCACTGCCCTAATTCTAGACAGTAATACAGATCTTTTTTGATCAGAACCAAAGTTTATATTTGAAAGTTACTGCTGTCCAGGTGGAAAAAAGTGATTGTCAATGAGAACAGACACACAAAGCCACATGAAAACTGTGTAAGACCATCCACCCGCCCCTCCACACAATGCATGGCATATGCATGTACATACATCATATGTATCACTTGAGAAATACTGCCATATATTTAACACTTTTTTTTAATATTTCCAAGTCAAGTCCAAATTAAAGTCCAATTCCAAAACACCTAAGCATAACATCAATGTCTTGAGTCCTTGTTTCATCATCTGAGCTCGCAGTGAACTGGCCCTTCATAGTATCCATTAAGCTGGCATATTGCTTGAGCAGCTTATGTGGCAAACGTGGTGAATCACATGCTTATTCAGTTTAGAACATATGTAAAACCACATCGTCCAATCTTTACTCCAGTTCACTGTGACTATCCAACATTCCACAACTTGGGCAACTTCAAAGAGTTGCCATTAAAATGCACAATTTTCCCCCCTGTAAACGTGAAATCCTCCCCACCGTAGTACACCTGCCTGGGCCCCAAGATAGAGGAGGTTCAGTTCTGCACTAGTGGCAGGTTTTCAAATTGTAGATCTTTGAAGTTTGGTACTTTACATGGCCATATACCATTGGGGTTAGAATGTCTCATCATTTAACTGGTGCTGCTCTTCCCTTAATCTCTATTGCTTCCAAAGATAGCGGACTTCAAAGTTACAGCATATTTATGCCTATGGACTCTAATGTAGGCTGTTTTCAGAGTTTAACTAGGAGTTTGATTTTGTTCTTTCCCTCTATACCAGTGAAGCTCAACCACCCTGGCGTGCCCTGAGATCCTTTCAAGGAGCCACAGGATGCTATACAATATTAAATGTTGCAACATGTTTTACACGATAAACCTAGAGATTTTGAATAGGAACCCATAGCGTTAAAAACATTGTGACTTGTTGTGGTCTTTCCGAGCTCTTTGCAAGATAACTGCTGTTATTTTTCTGTAGTCAAAAACTGAGTGAAAACTAAGAGTTGACAATTTCTGAATGGTGTCTTGAGTCTCTCAAGCTCCCTCTGAGGGCTCAGGGCAGTGCCCTCCCCCCCTCACTGGGTAGTGGGGGACAGGGTGTCTGTGCACGGTCTGGGAGCTGGGGTGGCTCCAGCAGTCAGCCAGAGTCCAGCACCACTAAGCCCTGCTGGCTCCAGCTCCCAGACAGCACACAGCACTGCACCCGTGCCATGGGGCAGCTGCTGCCTGGGTGCCAGGTGTGGGGGCGATCCTCACTGCCCCCCACTGCCCCATGCTGCATGGGGGGGGCGTCTGCCACGAGCCCTCAGAGACTCGATTGCCACTGCTGCAGCCGGGTAGTACGAGGCTTTTTTTTTTTTTTTTTTTAAGGGCGGGGGGGCGGGGGCCGGGGGGGGGGG
>NW_005842061.1:369819-383337 GCF_000455745.1 Alligator sinensis | reverse complement strand
GCCCTGCCTCTCCCCGGCCAATCTGAATCTCCGAATCAGTGCCAAAACAGCATCAAAACTCCAAAATGTATTTGGCTGAATTGAAATGGAACAGTGACCTGAAACGAATCACTGTCCTCCAAAAGGGCCAAATCTGAAACCGAAACAAAACACAGCCGTTTTGCACAGCCCTAACCAATACTTCTGCCAAATATGGGGATGACATAGGAAGTGAGCTGGCCTAGCACACAGCTAACAGTCATAGAATCATAGAAAATGAGGGTTGGAAGGGACCTCAGGAAGTCATCTAGTCCAACCCTCTGCTCAAAGCAGGACCAGACCCAAATATATCATCCCATCAAGGCTTTATCTGGATGAGTCTTAAAAACCTCCTAGGATGGAGATTCCACAACTTCTCTGACTAACTTGTTCCAGTGCTTTCCTACCCTCCTCATGAGAAAGTTTTTCCTAATATCTAAACTAAACTTCCCTTGCTGCAACTTGAGACTGTTGCTTCTTGTTTTGTCATCTGCCACCCCTGAGAACAGTTTAGCTTCATCCTCTTTCAAACCCCCCTTCAGGTAGTTGAAGGCTGCTATTAAATCCCTCTGTCTTCTCTTCTCTAGACTAAATAAGCTCAGTTCCCTCAGCCTCTCCTCATAAATCATGTGCCTCAGCCCCATCAACATTTTTGTCGCCCTCTGCTGGGCTCTATCCAATTTCTGTAGTGGGGGGCCATTTTGTAGTGGGGGCCCAAAACTGAACACAGTACTCCAGATGTGTCCTCACCAGTGGTGAATAGAAGGGAATAATCACTCCTGCTGATTTGCTGGCAACAGCTCCTACTAACGCAGCCCAGTATGTTGTTTGCCTTCTTCACAACAAGGGCAGGCACATAAACTGTCCTCAGATGACCTATTATACTTACGACATTGCTGTTAGGAAGAATGCAACCACCCCAAAATAAGACTGAAAAAGCCTTGACTGCATCCCAGTGTTTATTCAGTATAAGGGTGCTCAATCCCTGACCTGCAGGCCAAACTCAGCCCACGGAGCCATGTTATCTGGCCCACACAGCTTCTCACAGGCTGAAAATCTGGCAGCAGGGGAGGGGTGCCAGCACAAATTGCCACTCCCCTACTCTCAAATTTCCAGTCCCATGAGGAGCCCTACAGGCCAGACAGCATGGCCCTCCTGGCCAGATCATGCACAGTGTAGTGTGGGGCCCAATCTGGGACGCAGGGTGCTGACCCTACAGATCTGGCCTGCAGACTAGCCCCATGCCACTCATCTGACCTGCAGGGCCAGAAGGCTGAGCACAACTGATTCATATGCTTCTACATCTGATGTCCCACCATCTAGTGATACCAAACAGAACAGTACCTCCTTTTGCGCTCCCAAGCTCCTCAACCTCTCTGTGCAGATGTACCACTTCAGCAAACCCCTCATTGCACCTACTGTTAAAAGCTTCCTTCATGTTACTGATGTTATTGTTTGTCAGTCAGAAACAGGGAAGATAAAGAGGAGGGTGAAAACAAGAATATTAGAAAGAAAGGAAACCCATATTGAAACAAAGTTCTTTTCCCTCTGTTCCCATTCCTATTGGCTGCTGCCAGTACAATCCTTCAGCAAGCAGTCTGTTCTCAAGACAGATGGGAAGTCTTTCCTTTCACAATTAGCACCACACACTCTGTGCCTCCAGCCTGGTTGTTTCCTTTGGGAATTTCCTCAAATTGTTCAGGTTTGTATTCAGAGGCGGACTGACTCCTTTCCTCCCTCTTTCCCAAATGCACGGGGAGCAGCTGGGCAATACATGGTATCTACACTTTCACCATGTATTATTCACAGTTACAAACAGGAACTGGCTCCAGGCGCTGCTTGTGCCACTGGATTACCTCCTAATCCTAGCTATAAAGAGACACTCTCCCTGCTTGGGCCTTTATTGTTTTGGAAACAAAGAAGTGGTAAGTTTTAACTGGTGATTTTCCAAATGATTACACCCTTTTCCCAGCTCAGATGCACAGATCAAACGTACTAGCAAAGAAAAGATAATATTAAATATATAGAGCCAAGCCAAACAGCCATATCTAACGCTGTTTCCTTCTCACTTTCACTGTTGGGGATTTGCACCTTTGGGGATGAGTGAGAGAAAGAGACAGAGAGAGAGAGAGAGAGATGAATTCTCTTCCACAGCTTCTTCCTCAGTATTTCCAGAGCTCATACAATGTGGCTGCAGAAGCAATTTCCACTGTCCTGTTTCTTGCTTTTTCAAGCATTCCATCATTCTGCAAAGTGCACTGTCACTTTTTGCAAAATGTTACAATTGGCTTTGCCACAAGGTGAAATGGCAAAGAGCACATCCCCGAGGTGGAATGTGGTGGCAGTGCTCCAGACTCCCAGGTTCCTGAGAGAAATTAAAAGAGTGCTAACCAGGCAGTTATCATTTCCATCTGCCAGAGAGATGTGCCAATGAGATAGGTCAAGAGCAGGGGGCACTATCAGAGTCCAGCACCAAGGGAATGACATCTCTACCCGCTCCAATACCGAGATGGCTCAAAGGTGAGGAAAGGGAATGCAATTCAATGCAACTAGCAGTTTCTGCACAGGAGTGACTGAGTGGCAGCCCCAGCCCCAGAATAGCAGGAGGGCTGCAAAGGAAGACTGCAGTGCTTTGGCAGAGCTGTGCAACAGAAGTTTGCACAGCACCTGCTTGTGTCTAAATAGAGTCACTAGTCCCTACCTTCCATGACTGCCAAACTCAAGCCCCACATAACAGAATGGATATGGAGGAGAAAGGAAACAGCTGGCTAATAGAACATTAGCATGGCAGGGGCAGGGGGGAGGAAGGACGAGGACAGAAGTTGGTGGAAAAGAGAGAGAGAGAGAGACTGACTTACTGAAGATTCAAATTATGTGGGTATCCAAGATAGCCACAATCATTAGCTGATTGTCACAATCACGTATGCTGCTCTCCAGCACTCAAAGCACCCTTGAAAGATCTTGACATTTCAGCCTTGCAGTTTGAAAGACATACGAAGTATGCGAGCACCCACTCTAACTGCACAGTTTTGTCACATACCACTGCTGATGTCGTGAACCTTACATGAAGCACATGGGTTTTGAAGTCCTGATGGGAGAGAAGCAGCAAGTGTTTTCAGCTGATTCAGATCATTTTGAGTTGCTGCAGGTCACACAATAGCCCTCCCAGAATAAGCAATGCACAGCCAGGAGTGCCACTGCTTTATAGAACATGGTGGACATGACAATGCTGCAGCCTTTGCCTGCCTAGAGGTTTGCTCTATGTAATGAAGCTTTTGCTGCATAATGCCTGCTGGGTCCAAGCTACTTTGGATGGCACTGCTGAGAATGAGCAAGAGCTGGAAACAGACTCTAGCTCTTATACAAGGAGTCAAATAGATTGAGCATCCATTCTACTTTGTGCATTAAAGTTACTCAGCCTCTCTCTAATCCTCTAAGAACAGTGGATACTGACGACATAAAATACAATGAACTACGTGAGCCTACCCCAACACAGAACCCTGACAGTAATATAAGAAAAAATATTTAAGAACAATTATTTGTTAGTTTGCCTCAACAGAAGTTCTTTCTCATCAATAGATTTTTTTTTCTGATCTATGAGATCCCATCTATTAGTCTGCAAATTCACTTTTGAAATATAGGTCTGTGTTCATGAATGACATGGAAACACTTGTTTATGCCCTTTGACATGCTCCAGGATGATTCTCTTGGCCACCATGTTCTAGAGGCTCTCAGATTATCGGTTAAAACTGTGGAAGGAAACTGGACATTTACCTCTGAATGTTTGTTTGTCAGAAGCAAAAAAGGGTTGGGGGGGGAGGAAAAATTATATTAAAAAAAAAAAATCAAGAATCTAGAAACATTGATTACTTTATTATTAGAATTATACAGCATATTGTTATCAACCTTTGGCTTGTTTTTAACAGTATTGTTATTAACAATAGAAAATTCCCAAGTCTAAATCCAGTCAGGTCGCCCTTGATTTCTACAGAAACCACCCTCCCTGTATTTTAAGGCAACCTGGATGCTGCTGCAACACTTAAGAGTCCTTATTAACAGGCCCTGTTTTTATGCTTCCCACCATTACCAGGACTAGGAAATATCTGGTCTGAAGCCACCACTGAGCAGTTCTGTAGTCAGGAGTGGCCATCATTAAATTAGCAGTCATCGCTATGCACCTAACTCTCTACATAACCCTCTGCTTCAGAGTGTGCCATCTCAATAATACTGTGAATCTCTACCAGCCCCACTGCTCAAGGTCATATGCTAACCCCTGAACCTCTTGGGCAATTGGCGCTCTTCCCGAAAGCTTACAAATAAAGAATATTTTTTGCAACTATCTAATTGGTCTAATCACCCCTGGACCTCCTGGGTAATTGGAGATTAGCAACAGTATAATTTTGCTGGAATTTTAGAAATCCATATATTCCAGCCAGCTGAAGTAAAGCCAAGCATTTGGTGACGGACTAAAATTAAATAAAAAGGCAAGAAGGAAGCATTTCTGTGTCTTACAAACACACTACTCAACACAATGTAGTGAAAATGCCAACAAAAGTACCAGTCACATGACGTTCTAGCTACTGAAACCCCCATCTGAAACCTTACTTGCTAAGCTCATGTATCTCTATGCAAAGGAAAGAAAGCAAGCTTCCAGGCAGCTTTCTCCCATCATTACTGCATGTTGCATCAGTATTTGTATTTCCCAGAAGGGACTTTTCTGCTTTGCCACAGCCTTACTTGTCTGAACTGGGGGGTGGAGTTTAAGGGTGCTGAATCCACTTCCAGTTAGAACTCCTGTGGTAGAGGTAGTATCTTTCATTAGACCACCTAGATAGTTGCAAAATATATGCAAGCTTTCAGGCTCACACATCCCTCTCAAAACCATACAAATAAAGATTTTTTTTCCCTGCAACTATCTAGCTGGTTTAATAAAGATACTGCCTCTACCACAAGAGTTCTGACTGCTTTTGCCTTCAGACCAACATGGCTGCAACCTATATCTCTGAGTCCCCTTCCAGAAATTCAGAGCACAGAAAGAGCAGGGATGGAGAGGGGCAGGTATACTAATATAACTCTGGGTTGGAGCAGCAGAAAATGGATTTATTAGCACAGGGGTGTGTCAGCATAGTTGAGCTGCCCTCCTCATCCCAAACTCAAGATTGGAAGAGTGCAGGTTACAGAAGGCCAGAGCTCAGAGATGCCATTTCTAGTGTATCTTTGGGGGAGGGGGAGGGGAGTTTCTGCAGTAGCGCCTGGTTTCTATTACTCCTCACTCTGATGACATCTATCTTGAACTTTCAAGTATACTAGAGTTTACCAAATCCAGATCTGTAACACACAAGGCTGAGCAACATAGGCTGTGTGCACACAAAGATTTTTTGTTTATAAAAAAAGCAATCAAAAGCAGTACCCTCATCCCTTTCCATGTTCTTTTCTGCTCTCCACTTCCAGAGCAGCCATATTTTCATAAGTGATTTGCACTAATTGTTTTAAATAAGGCCATACTTCAGGTAACTTAAGTCATTAAGTGACCTCAGATCTGGGCAGACATTGAGGCCTGTTGGTATATTCTCCCCTTGGGAGTTACTTTGCAGAGAAAAGCTGTGCTGCCTTCAGACCAACTTTACAGAGGGAACTGAGACTGATGGGAACAGAGTCTGAAGGAACAGAGTGACTGACTGTTACTGGATCAGTTTATTTTCATTCAGCTGAGATATAAAGTAATAAATAGCATGCTTATATTCTTTGTATCTTCAAAAACAGCATGTGAATGCTGACTAATTAATACAGGCAGGACTGAACAAAGTGTGAGTGTTTCACCTTCATCCAGGAGCAGCTTGGTACTTGCAGTCCAGATACTCAGCAAGGATCAAGAGGTCTCCTTTCTTTTCCTGAATCCCAAGCATGGTAGTGATTGTCATGCCACACTGTCACAACAGTGAAGCAGTGGGAGAATATGACTAGTCAGGACACCACAAACCTCATTTACTTAGCTTTCCATGTTCTGTACTTCCTTTCCCACCATTATTGACTAGCAACAAAGTAGTTCAGCTGTTTGAAGTTTTCCCTGGAATTGCATTCCAGCACTTCAATTCCCAGGAGTTACTAGCAGCCTTACCTACTCAGTGAATTAGAGCTCACTCAATGCAGATCAATCAAATCTTCTCAACTGTCCTGGTTGGTTAAGAGAGTCAAAATGAAAACTGATAAGCATCCTAGAACGAATATGAAGAAGGAACCTAGTGACAAACTTGTTTTGAAATGTCAGCCATGATTACTGCTCGTACTCCTGATGGTTTATTCTGTACTCTTCCCATCAGCACTTAATAGTAATTTACAAATCAAGACAGGAGGAGGAGTAGGGGTTTAGGTGGCAGGGAATAAAAGGGAGATATTTATTTTCATATAATGCATCCTGACAGATACTTGGAAAGACTCTTTACTAAATGCACAGAGAAAGAGAGAGAGAGAGACAAATATATGTCCACGAGTGAACAATGGGTATTACTGACACCCCCTGCCTTTTCTGGAGATTTTGTTCTACTGGATATTTTAGATAAAGAAACTGGGCTTGCTTCGGATTCATTGGTGTTTATTACATGCTTGCCTGTGATCACAGAGTACTGGACTTTATGTTCCAGGAGATCTCTTCTGCTCCTGTAACTAACATCCAGCATTGCTGTCCTCCCAGGCTCAAAACGTGCACAATCAATCCTTTTGTTTTTTCCCATCCTGGGTAAAGCCTTCATACAATATACCACATTATAAACTTGTGAGTGACCATTAGTTTTTTTTCTGCTATACCACTGGCAGGAAATGTGATTTTCTGTGGTTATGCTACATGAATTTTCCCAACCCAGGCTCCTGGAATTTGTGACTTGCCAGAACAGATTTGCTTACTTTGTCCATTTGTACAAGGGATCACTATTCTCTAATGGCAAGAGCAATCTAGAGATGGCATAAGTGAATAAGCCACCAACTAATCAGAAGACATAGGCACCAGAACTGAAGGTCTTCAGACTTTTGAACTGAGAAGAGAGATGCAGCCAGAACAGTTGTGTTAATATCAGCAAGATTCTACCAATGGAAATAAAACAACAAAAAACAAAACAAAAATACCTAAGCATGCTAAATAATACCTTTTAAGATTTTAAATGCTTTTTTGGTATGTCTCAGTTTGGCTGACTGCCTATAACTTGAACTGAACTACAAATACCATCTGTTTCTACCTAGGTGTTCATTTCACAATAGCCTTGAGACTGGGCCTCCTAAATCAAGAAATTTTGCTTCACCCATAGTCTTTCATGTCTACTTGCTGATCACGTTCTTGCTCATCTGATCCATTCCTCATCTTCCAGTTTTCCTCCCCATTTCTTATCCTTCTCTTGGTTTCCTTTGCTGTAGGCAGAAGAAAATCCAAATTCAGTTCAGGGTGTTACCATCATTCAATTCAGAAACTAACTTGGTAGCTCCTCAACAGCAAAGCAGAACCATACAAGTGATGCCAGCGACAGTGACAGACAATGACGTCTGTTTGATTTTTTTGTTTAAGCTGGAAGTGACATGCATGTAAATTGGATCTAATCAGCCACTTCGAATGGACTCTGGGTATAACATCTAAAAATGAAAAAGACTTGAACTGGATTTCTGTGCCCACCTAGAATGGAAACTGTATGTCACTTCAAAAGGAAAGGCTCAATACGATTTCTCCTCCCATGCAGAACAGAGTCTGGATGCATTCTTGGGAGACCGAGAGCTTGATTTCTAGGATAGCCAGCTATGGCTGCCATTCTCCAGCAGACACTAGTCATTAAGATATAATACAAAGTAATCTGTCAACCTGAATCTGCCCCAACAAGGACAAGCAGGTCTCAGTGAAACAATGAGCGATTGACAGTTCATGTAATCTGGTGTTAGCCTGTGACAGAGAGGGACCTGTCATCCTAGAACTGCATCTCACAACCAATCTGCAGCAGAGACATAAAATGAGAAAGACAGAAACCATCTATACCAACCCAAATCTAGAAAGTTAACTACAGTAATTTCTTGCAGAAGTAGAGTGGGTAAACATACAGAACTTTCACATCTAGAGGCCAGAATTTAAAATCTGTCTCAGTTCAAAATGATGCTGGTTACAACACAGACACCTGTACATATATCTATAGGAAGTTGGCATCCTACTGAATTTACTATTCAGGGAATTGGTGTGTCAAAGCTGTACACACCCACAAGTTAAAACAGGATAGCCATAAACTAGTGAGTTCGTGGTTCAGAGTCTCCAAAGGACAGGCAAAGTAACCTCATATATCTCAATGGAGCTTTGGATATGAGCATCATCTGGATCATTAAAGACCTGGCTAAATGGGATTCAGTGGAGCCAGGTGTCTACTGAGTTTAGAAACTCTGCAGAAGAAAGCCAGATGAATTTATATGTTCCTCTGGGGAGAGTCTTTTAGCTGGGCAGCTCATAAACCCTGCAAATTTAAGTGCTTAAGAATTTTAGTGAACAAATGTCCTGCAGAATGCTGAAATGAAGCCTGAGTTCCATGCACCAGGCCCTGTCTAATGGAGATTCAGTTTGTCCAGGTTCCATTGAATATGTAGCTTTGTGATTCCTATGCCCCCTATCTTCTTAGTCATCCCACTTTTCCCCATCCTCACAGCAAACAACAGCAATATGTTCAATCTTCAGAATTAAAGTTTAAATTAAGCATTTTCTCCTTACTTGGTTTCTTTCTATATGATAGCACTTGAAAGTACAGTAAGGCTCTTCGACGTCCTTCAGGGTCAGATCTGGCTGCAGGAATACTGTTAGTTTCAGTGTGGCACAGCTGCTGGCATGCTAGCTTCCAGGCTAGAATTGTGGGCCAAAACATTTTCCCTAGCCCTTTAATACTGACCCTGGGGAAGAAGGGGGCAGGGAGTACAGGGTGATGAGGAAGAGATGAGGTATTACAAAATTGGAAACTTCAGTTGTACCTGGATGGGACAGCAGACACAGGCCCTCTCTGCCTGTCTCCACTGCAAGCCAAGAACTCTATGGAACTTTTCTGCAACAGTAGAAGGACAATAGGCAGCTCAGCATACCTGGATGCTCTGTGAGAAGCAGATTTCTGCTTATGGTTGCATATGAGATGTCACTGAATTCATGACAGCTGCCACTTACTGTATTTACTCAAATTCAAGACAAGGTTTTCCCTCCCCATCAACAGGGGTGGGGGGTGAGCCTTGTCTTAGATTTGAATAGCGGCCCAGGTCAGGTGGTGGCTAAACTCTTGCACCAGGCCTGACCTGTTGTCTGCCCCAGGCCAAGGTATCTTGTATGGCTGGGGAGCATAGCAGGAACTGTGTAGCAGGGTAGGAGATGCATGGGGGAGACAGTGTAGCCTGTCTCCTCTGTCCCCTCCCTGCCTTCCACACCCCCAGCTGCTCACCTTCGACTCCAACCCAGCCAGGTCTAGAACTGCAGCTGCTGCTTCTGCCTGGCTGGGTTGGGCTTAGGCCAGGACTCCTGGCTGTCCTGCAGCCAGAGCCAGATGCAGAAGGTAAGTGGCAGGTGGGGAGGGTGGTGAAGGCAGCAGGGGGGGCAGGAACAGGCATGTGGTAGGGAAGGGTGGAGAGAACAGGCAGGGAGGACAGGGGGTAGGGGTCTGGCTTCTGGCCTCCACCATGGTGGTGGCAGTGGGGGTGGTACAAGACCAATTTAAGGCAACCCTCCAAAAATAGATTTTATACATGGAAAATTATAACAAATTTATATTATTGGGGCAGTCATCTTACATTCAAAGTTGTCTTGAATTCAGGAAAATGCATTGCTTGGTAAAGCAGTCTCAAAATACCTCACAAAAGGTACTACAGTAACCTCGTGGTGGTCTAGTACTCACACAAACCCAGGCAAGCCCCATTTCCTAAACTAGTGCCAACATGACAGCCTGGATAGCTCAAGGTTTGATAGCTTAGGTAATGTAGAAATAAGCTCTTTGGGGCAGTGATTTCTTTTACATTTTGTTTGAATAATAGCCAACCCAATAGCTGCTCAGTCCCAGCCCAGGCAATCCGAGATGCTCAGACCTAGGTACTTACTGATCACCTGAGTTAACTCAGAGCTGTGGAAATCACATGGGGTTTCATTCTTAATAACCTAAATGTGCAAACTACTACCATTTACTGGGAGGCCGCTTTTAGGATAGGGAACTGGAACAATTAAGGCACAAAGCAAAGGTTCTTTATCCTTATATTCTTTGCTCTCTCCAGACTTGCATGGCTACAATGGAGAACCATTGACCTGAATACAAACTCTGTCCTTCAGCTGCTGATCTGCTTGACTGCAGCACCAGGTTCTGCTCCCAGGACCAATGCCAAGACCAGGCTGCCGCCTTCAAAATTTGAGAGGTACTGGTTGTGGGAATAAGTAGAGAGCCTGAGCACTGCGCTGCTCCATACAATATGACAGTTCCAATGGATAATAATACCAACCTGTCACTGCCATAGTGGCTACATAGCAATGAATGGAGAGCCATACAGGAACAGCAGTGTCAAAAAACAGGCAACCTGCAACCAGCTTACAACTGTATCATCTCTCTGGTGGGAAGAGATCACGCAGAACTTGAGGGAATGAGAGCAGAGATATTGTCCACTAAGAATTCACCAAAGAATGGATGAATGGCTGCCCCTCAAGGCAGAGAGACAGACACACCTGATAGCTTTAGAACTGAAGGGCAATATTTTCAGAGGCAGCTACAGAAAGACTGCCTTGGATTTGGGGACCCAACCTAACACACTGCAGGTCCAAAGGATTGATTAACCAATCAAAAGGATTGATTAACCAACAGCCCCTGTTGATTTCAGTGGAATTTGGGGCTCGTCTGCTCCACTGAGAACTGAGGAGTCTCAAGCCAGGTACTTCAAATCACATTTGGTGATTGCTCAGCTGAAATGATGGCAGGGGATGAACAACCCTGCACTGCAAAGCAGCACCCCCTCCAGTGACAAGGAACATGCTCTTAAGGTTATCCAGTGTAACAACCCTTAGTCCAAAGGATGAAGTTCACACATAAACACCGGAAGGGAAGATGGGAAGCAGAGAAAAGGAAAAAAAGATGGGTGCCTTCAACAGAAGCAGAATAGACCATTCAAGGGTAAAAATACCTTCTGTGCTATGATTTAGGTCCCCTTTAATATTAAATAGACAATAAATATTCTCCTCTTTGCTGCCCTACTGCCAAGAGAGTCATCTCAGGCCTGTGAGATGTTGATTAACAAGACACTGAGGCACATCTGCACAAATTACGCAGGTCAGGAAAGTAGAAGCACCAAGGAAAAAATGGGCTGGAATTGCTCTAAAGATGCAGGGAATGGAATTCTGTATTAAAACCAGAAAGTATCTGAGAAAAGTAAAAACACATAGACACAAGTGAGCAAGTACATACCTCTGTACATTAGGGAGAGCGTTTGTGTTCACACTCCTGTGAGCATATGTACATGTATACATGCCTCTGTGTGCTGATACACATAGTTCTCTGTAAGTGCACATATGTCTTGTGTGTGTGTATACAGCTAAATGCATGTATCCACATGCGTCTAAAATACAAGCTTGTAGGTGTAAAGAAAGGGATCATATTCCAGGAAAATGCACTGCCATGTGGATTCTGGCAGTCCAGTGGGGCCCATTATACTAACAGTGTGTCCATTCAGCCTGATATATAAATTACTAATGTAAATTAATGGATAATTGAAGCCCTTTAGTCCTAAATATTTAAATTATTTAACAGGCAATTAAGAAAGAGAGGGAGGGATAGAGAAAAAAAGGAGAGAGTCCCTAACTATGTAAGTAGAAAGAGCTAACCTGGGCACAAAAGAAAACAGCTGACAATTATTTATTAAAGGGACAGTGGCAACTTAAATTTTCCTCCCACTTCCAGCTAGGATATGTTTTAAACCATTGTTTCCCAACCAGGATGCCACATAATGTTCTCACTGTTAGGTGTGCAGACATAATTCACAAGATAAACCTGGAGATTTCAAATAAGAGTCCAGAGTGTCAAAAACATTCTGACCTTTTGTGGTCTTTCTGCTTTGCAACAGAAGAATTGCTCTATTATTTTTATGTAGTTAAAAGACAAGTTGTCATATTGAATGAAATAGTTTGTTTGTAATAGTTGCCCATTAGCCAGTTTAGGAAAAAGACAAGATTCATCGTCTTATCTAGGCCATTGTTTTGGTTTACATGCGGAAGGTCCTGACTTTGCTCAAAGTCTTAACTCTTGAATTTTATCTTTAGAGGCCTTTAACAACGTTAACATAAAAATGACCCTTAAGTAAACATCCCACATTCCGAGAAATCAAACCCTAGGGCCTTTGACAAGATTGGAAATAAAAGTCAATTCAGTGATATGGAAATTCCCCAAAGTAATTAAAATGGTCAAGAAAATAAACTGATTACCAAGCAAAAGAATCTGTTGAGTAAGATCTGAGCCCAAATTTGGGAGTAGTGACAGGTTTGGGTAGGAGGGGCCCAAGACAGCAACTCACTCAATAAAAACTGTAACCTACTGTCCCAATTTGGAGGTAACCTCACTTGCAGAACAATGAAGGAAGAATTGCAAGTGTAGGCCGGATCAGATTGATCACCTGAACCACCCTCTCCATGAACATGAATCTCTTAGTTCACGCTGAAGCCGCGGAACGCCCGAAAGGGACTGAAGGAAGGGGACTTAGTCCTATCAGTATTGAGGCCAGCCCATTGAACCGTATTGCTGAGGCGAGCCCATTGAACCGTACTACTGAGGCCAACCCATTAAATTGTGCTACTGAGGAATGAAACCATATTTAGGTGTTTGGCTTCTTGGAATTCTAGGATTGTAAGTATATTATGAAAAATAATAGTATTGATTCAAATTTAACTTTGACTTGTAATTGTAATTGTTTTAAGGAAGTATATTTCGAGCATTGTTTCTGATATATGTAGTTATTGTGTTCTTAATGTTTGTGGTATTTCTTAAAGCTAAGCAGTGTTATATGTGTAGCAAAAAATTTTAAAATAAAATTGTGTTGTATGAATTAAGGATGCAATCATTGTGAAATCATGCAATCAACTAAATACTCCCCCAGCCAGTGCATCAAACAAATCAGTAAGTTGTGTGGGATTTTCTCTGTTCCATAACCCACTAGAGACACAAGTGAAAACAAAGGAGCTGGCATTTTGCAAGAACTTTAAAAAGGCTGAAAACTACTGTTTTAAACAGTGTGTTCTGAAATTTAAAAAAAAAATTATGAAAAAGATTTTTACCCTTTGCTATTGGTATGTAGAAAGGTACTTTCAACAAAGGAAAAATTTGACTAAGGCTGGATAATTGGAGGAGCAATGAAACTGAATCTTCACCAAGTGCTGTCAAACTAAGAGAAAACATGCACAATATATGTTTTTGGCTAAATACTTTCAGCTAGAGTAATCTTAGGGATTGCTTGTAGTGTCAGTAAGTACAATATTTTCAGGCAGGA
>NW_005842061.1:357679-369802 GCF_000455745.1 Alligator sinensis | reverse complement strand
GGGAGTTGATGGTGCTCCTTTAAATAATTCGATTTCTCCCTTCCATAGCTATTTAGTTTCTTGGTCATCAGCCCAGTTATTCATCTGAATGAATAAATCAAAATACTTCAGCTCCAGATCTTATTTAAAATGTTTTAAAGTGATATTCCAGTCCCTTACTCCAGCCACCTCTTCCCTATCTAAACACATTTCTATATAGAAGTGTAAATGTACACATACACCACACATGCATTTAACTCTGTGCTATACAGAGGGTGCGTCTACATGAGATGCTACATTGCTGTAACAAGCTACAGTGACATGGCGTCAGTGGGCACTAACTGTGATGCTGCTGCTACTGCGCAGTAGCAACGAGCTACTGTGTAGTAGGGTTGAAAACAACCTGTGTGCCACCAGTACTTCACAGTACCAGGGGATACTGCACAGTTATGGACACATGTAGACACACCCAGAGACCATCAGAATACGCTGCTGATGCACTTTGATAGAGCTGTCTGTACTCAGGAGACAGCTTTATTTTGGAGCATATAGTACATATATGTTTGACAGTCCCCACTTCTGTTTGGACAGCCCAAATCAGGTCATTTTAGTGCTTAACCATGCATGGGATACACTGAAAAACAGTCTTCCCTGTTGCAGGCACTCCCACTTCACTTCTCTGCCATTCCCAACCAACCCTAGATATTCCCAGCATTTTCCCAATGTCTGGAAGAGATCACACAAAATGTTCAGTGGTCCACTGAGAAAAAAACGTCATGTGGGAAAAAAAGCCTTTAACAAAAGAAAAGTATATGCAGGGGGAGGAGGCGGACAAAATGCCCCAAGACAATAGTGAATAGATTTCAGATTATATCCTGAACTCGGACCCCCATGGGAACAGGGTTATACAAACCTTTTTATTTTGTTTGCAGTCCAAAACAAACATGTACACAAAAAAAGCCAAATGTGGAGGAGCCAGACAGGAAGTGGAAAACATCTGGGAGTCATCTAGCCCTTGCAATGCTGCAAGTCAAAGGCAGTGTGAATTCTCAGGGTACCTGCTGCCATGTCTCAAAAATAATGAATGCCCCTTGTCCCACAAGCTTCCTCTCTGGCTCCCTGTCCTATTGCTTCTGAAGGGCACGTGTGAGGTTGTGGCTGTTAACATGCTCTGGTCCAGTTCATCTTGTCTGCTGCATAATGCAACAATTCCTGAGCTTCCCAGGATCTGATCTGTTTTTCCTCTCTCTCTCTCTCTCTCTCTCTTTTCATCCTGTCTTAGATGCCTCTCTCTGCCTGGTTAAACAGGTAAATGCACTACACCATAAACACACATCCTGCATGAACATTTAAGCACACATGCCCCAGGACAGATGTGTGGCACTGACAGCTCTTTTTGCAGCATTTGTATTGTCAGGCCAGCCAGTAATGCAGTGACTATATAAGTTATCACAGTAACAACCAACAAGAAAGTAAGATGAAGTGATCACGGCATATCTGTGGCAACCAGACTGATCCTGTGGACTAACACAAGGTGCACGGTGTATTTCAGACAACTGCAATACCCTTGCTATTGCCCAACAGAGAAAGGAAGGGGAGCAATGACACGCTGCATTGGCAGCAGCTATGACAGTTCTGTTATGGCCAAGCATCAAGAAGGAGGAATCATGTGATGCATCACTGATAACCAAGAGATCTCTGCTACAACCTTTAAGGAGCTGTGGCTCAGCAAACCCCATCAATACCAGCTAATTCATAACAAGAAGTTTGGCAGCCTAGACAGTTTTTCCACCTCCTGAGGCAAGACACACAAGGAAAGAGATGAAAAGCAAGTGAGAAACAGCTGGGGAATCAAAAATGGGGACGCTTCCCATAAAACACCTGTAAGCTTCCAGAAATTTGCCCAGCCTCCCAGCACGTCATAACCAACAAAGCTGTCTTTTGTGGGCATTACATGTGGCCCTGATGGTCAGTCTCCTTTCACTGCCCCGGTTCCTCTTGTGCAGGACAGAAAGTATCCTGCCCCAGAAGGCATGAAGGCTGCTTGTCTACTTTAATCTCAGTTCCCATTTAACATAACTTTAGAACATAGATACAAAGAGCTCCAAATGTTGCAGAGATTAGGGGCCTGATTCTCAGCACCATTCCAGTGAGAGAGCAAGCTTAATCAGCTCCTGGAGGATTACTTTAGAGAAAGGGGAATTTCCAGTGGCTGAGAGCCAGCACAGCAACTCTGCAGCTTTCCATTCTCCCAATCCTGGATACAGAAGAGTGCCTGGAATGAAGGAGATGTAGACAGCTCCCTGTGTACCCCATGAATCTCCACGTGTTGAGCAGAGCTGCTGGGACCTGCAGGCAGCTGCAAATAATGTAACGCAAGTGCAGAGGCTATTCTAAATGGTGCTCCCCTTTTTCGCTGTTCAGTGACACTTACCTAATAGGGATATAAAGATGGATCTCACACAAATGGCTTATTTTATACCTCTATACACACCATTAGTTGCAGTGGAATTATGCCTGATTCACAATGGTGAAACTGAGAGGAGCACCCTTATGCCTGGAGTGTCTGTAAAAATGGACAAAAAAACATCTTTGGGGCAAAGGTGCAGAAATACAACTTTCAATGAAAGAAGGAATCAGAAGAAAGTCAGCATCTAAGATAAGGGCAGGATGGCTTGTAGATCATGGATGGTACAGCCACCAAAGTGTTTAGAGCAAACTGCAGTTCTCATGTGTTATTTGCATCTGTGCTTTCTATGGAGGGGGAGGAGGTTTCTGTTTGTTCTCTGAAAAATCCTGGGATTAGTGGTTTGCATTTTCTAACAGTGAGGATTAGACGACAGCTCCCTGATCCAAAAGCCTTCTTGCTGAACCAAACAGGTGTCAAACTGATAGACACGCTCCCAGGCAGTAGAACATCTGGTGTCCTGCTGTTCATTTCTTAATGTTGTACACATGTATACAGGCTGTGGCTGGTTCACGTTTCTTTTTATAATGTTCAGGTTGTCACTGTCTCAGGCAAACTCACAAACTATGAGTGAGACCAGTTTATTCAGGGCAGACGAGTCTCAGAACACTGCAGCCGACACCCCACAGAACATAGTTTCATAGTTTCAGGGTCGGAAGGGACCTAATAGATCTTCTAGCCCGACCCCCCGCCAGGGCGGGAGAACAACCCCCAAAAAAACCCAAAAAAACAAAAAAACACTCACCCTAAAAACAAAAACGGGACTCAAATGAGTCCAGCCAGGTAAGTATCCAGCCTCTTCTTAAAGATCCCCAGGGTAGGGGCCAGCACCACCTCCCTTGGAAGTTGGTTCCAGCTCCTAGCTGCCCTAACTGTGAAGTAGTTCATGTGTGCCAGTCTTTGAATGAGGCAACATCGAGTTGACCTGGGCTCTGACCACTGTTGTGCAGGCAAACACTTCTTCCGAAAGCTTAGAGGCATTAATTACTTCACTGGGTTAGCACAATATTCCTTCTCTTAAACCAGCTCACAGAGGCTAAGGCTGAATGAAAAACCTTCTGCCAAGAACAGAGTAGCTGCAGCATTTGCTCAGTCACTGCACCAACTCATAGGATCCATGAGTTCTTCCGCAAAGTATTTCAAATATGCTGCAGGCATAGGAAAACACCTTGCACTTGCTTGAGTCCCTACAAACTCTCCAGGCTGTTAGCTTGCCTGTACTGAAGGGTAGCTCTCTTCAGTCCAGCCTCCCAAACTCATCCATCAGCACTTTTCAGAACACAAGGAAGACCAAGACATTGACTCAAGAGGAACTGGGGGTGAGGGGAAAAAGAAAAAAATTAGGGTTGAAGGACAAGAGAGGAACACCTTCAGGACAAACACTAAAGGTGAAAATATGGAGAGGAGAAAGGTCAGAGAAGAGGGGTAGGGGAAGAGAGAGAGAGAGAGAGAGAATTTGATAAGGAAAGAACTAAAACGCTTAAAAGGGAGAAAATAATATACTCTGGTGGGTTAACCCCCCCGCCCTCCAGACGGTGGAATAAAGATACTAGATTTAAAAAGAAAAGGAAAGACTGGGGAAGGAAAAACATCCAACAGCAACACAAGTTATTTAAAATATATTTTATAGCAAGTTTGGATTGAAAAGGCCCTGAACCAACGGACTGCATAGGGAAGGAACCTCAAGAGTTTCCTTCCTCCTGTCCCAGGCCCTCCTCAAAAAACAGTCAGCCTTTGACTGGACAGGGGTATAATTTCCTCTCTGTTCGCAAAATTACATTTAGAAGTCCTGAGTTCCAGGCTGTACTGTGTTAGGTGCTTCACATGCATGTAATAAGAGACTATCCTTGCCCCAAAGATCTTACAATCTAAATTGACAATTATCTATGGGTATGCAAGCAGGGCTGGAAGACAGAGAGAACAAATTAGGATACTAGGAGTTTTCAGGGTCCATGTAATCAAACAAGGGGTTTCTGACAGGGGTTGGCATCAGATGCCCCAGAAGGTGTGGAACCCTGCTGCAGGCAGATGGGGGACATTTTGCACCCTCTTTAGGTCTCCTCCTACTCTCTCATAGTTAGACACTGACTTAAAACCCAAAGTATAAAACTTAATTTCTCTTTCAAAATCTGGATTCTCGTTATCATAACTGGATATTCCTGATACCACATAAACACCTGGTTCCTTTTAAATCTTGCTTTATTAAGAAGTTATAGGTCTTATTGCTTCTAGCATGGTGCCACTCCAGCAGATAACTTCCTCTCTACAGACCAGTAAAAGTTTTATTCTATAAATTATTATTTTCCCTTTTAAAATAAAGCTGACAAGGCAAAAAGGATGTATAAAAGCACTGCCATAGTTGCATGCACGTGAGAGCACAGCTAAATTTGGCTTGATGAGCAGGCAGGCTGTCTCCTGAAGATGTTTGAACACATACAGCAGGAGGGAAAATACACAATTTCAATTAAGAAAAAATAGCAGGTGTTGGGTTCTGGCAGGCTGTTTGGAACTGCTTTATTTCAGCAGTAAATAATTTAACAGCTCTTCATTTCACACTATGTGAATGCTACACAAATCACCAGAGCAATACAAAAGCATTGTGCATCCCCAACCTCTCACCCCAGAGGTTTCGTTACCTCCTGCCAACCCCCATCCTCCCAACTTTCCCCAACTACCCACCCAAGACAAATATCAGTAGAGAAGAATGGGTCTGGAGCTACTTCACTAAGGGGAAGGATTCACAAAGCTTCTCACTCCTTTCTGTGGAAGTAATTTTTGGACGGGACTAGAGGGCAAGACAAACTGACTACCAAAAACCAGCTATGGCAGGATTTCTCTGCATACTGACATGGTGCTGTCATCATGTGCCTTAAAGCAAGAACTAACCAGCAGTGCCAGCCTAGAACTCCATCCAGGGACTAGAAAAACAGAGGTGAGTAGGGCAGGGCCTGGGGAAAAAGAACATCCTTTTTCTTACGAACCCTCTCCCCATCTTCAAAAACTACAAGGTCACAGGAAACAGAGAACATTATGGGGAACATTTTTCCCACAAGGCTCAATGTAGGTCAAAGTATTGGTTATAGCAACCAGGGGTCAGAAAGCAGTCTGACGGCATTAGCTCCAAACCTGCAGCCCAGACATGAGAGTCAGCACTTGGCAGCTGTGCCACAGTTCCACAGACTGAAAGCAATGCTGCATGACGTTGCAGTGTTTCCAGGTTTGAAGTGACCATTTTCATTTGCAGCAGAAGCCTCTTGGTAAGCAGATGGGAGGTCAATACTGCGTTGTCCACTGGAAACCCAAATCAGCAGAAAGCAGCTAGGAGATTCCCTACAACTAAGCTCCTGCTTTGGGAATGAGAAACCTTTATGTGGGATATCACATGGAATTTCTAGAACATAAGCCTCCGAGAATGGATGTAGGCTGAAGATCACTGGAGTCAGCAGGGAGCACAACATCGGGCAAGCAGTAACATCTTTTATCTGATGTCTTTGTCTGTTCTCCAGTACAATTTACAGCACCAGACAAGGCATATTTCCTTTTTCCCTGACAAGTCCATATAAAGCCTAGAGTCTCACATGACACTGTGAGACTGGGTCTCTGGTTTGATATAGTAACGTTGCTGACAAAAATACAAGGCTAGGAGTTTAAAAAAGAGGCTACAGCCATTAGCTTCCCCGTTCCCATCAAATTTCAGAGGAAGTCAGGCATCTAACTTCCTTAGTTTCTTTGAAAATCCCATGCTAAATAAGTTTGAAAAAAGCAAAAAGCAAATCTGATTACAAAGAACAATACAGTAGTAGTGACACATGCTGTTTCTTTTAACTCTATTGTACAACACTTTTAAATTTATTAGGTTTCACATGTCTTTCAATACACAATGAAAAGTCCCCAAGGGAAGTGATGGAAGCCTTGGACCATTTGAAACAAGACTGGACAAAAAACTTGGAAAATAATCCTGGAGGTGATCTAATAGGTCTTTTCCCTCTCCAATTTCTCACCCTTTCCTTCAAGTCCTATTTCAGGCCTGACTCTGTATCTGCTGATAATTAGTCATGAATGTGAAGAGTTTCATTTTTCAGCACATGGTGTAATCAAGGAAGAAAAAAAAGTCAGGGGCATAAATAACAAAACATAATACAGAAGCTATTTTTACAGGCAGGCCACCAGTCCAAAGGGCTGTGCGAAGCTTCTGGGTTTCTTTAACCACACAGGCTTTATCCCTGTTCCCCTTTAGTTATTTTAATGCAATATGCAGAACAGAGCTGGGATAAACAGAGCTGAGGAGCTCACTAGGTAGCACTGGTATCTAGTGCTGAAACTGCTCCGCACGGATTAAATGTGTTTGGGTAAAGAACCTAAGACTTCAGCAACTTTATAATCTAACTAGCTTTGGAGTGAAAGATCATGAGGGGAATGTTCTGTGACAAATTCCAAAAGTCTGCAAACACCATTTCTCTAGTGTTCCCACAAGCTGATTCATTATAAGTCATGTCCAGGAAGTGAAAATGAATGCAGTTCTCTCTCTCTGTTCATCATCCAGGAAGCTACTTCCTGAATGCAACTTGGAGGGAGATGGCAACAGTTCCTTTACTAGGGTAACTGCATGCAATACACATAACCTATTTTCTTTTGTCTGCCAACAAAATTCCCGGTTGCCAAATCACAGTTAAGAGTGATTTTCAAGAGTTTGATAACTAAGGGTGGACTTGCATATGAGGCCCTCAAATGTAACACCCCCAATCCAAGGGACTGGATGAAATATTCAGGTTAATTTGTTTGGTTCAAACATGACTGCTTTCTTCATAAGATTTCCTTTATTTATGATGGAGACAACATGAACGATTAACTAATATCCATGAGATTCTGCTATTTTGTGCCGAAAGATCTCATAAGCATGTCTCCAGTTTTTGGCACCAGGCTTGAACCCAGTCTGGGTTTGACCTCAAAGCCTGGCCCAAAACTAGGGCCAGATTCTGCCATTCTTACTCACACTGGGCAGTTTCTTAATTCAAAAAGTCCCATCACAGCTGAATTTGGCCCATAATCTGGATCTAGCCTTGCTCTCGCTGGACTCTTGTCTATCAGTCAGATTTATCTGAGAGGCAAAAAAATGGATTACCTCAGTTTAGAAATGGGTTTCCCTTCGACCAGTGTTTCTCAACCCATGGTACACGTACCCCTGGGGGAACGCGAGACACGGGCAGGGGGTACATGGGTGCTGCATTTTTAGTTTGGCCCGCCCCCCCAACCGGCGGGTTGGAGGCATCTTTGCCTGCTCGGGCCAGAAGTTCTGGCTGCCGCCCCTCCCACCGTGTCTGGTGCACTGGGGCTTTCACTCCCCAGCATCAGTTTGCCAGGGGATAGGGAGGGAGACTGCACAGGCTGCTTTGCTCCAGGCTGTGGTCCATGAGGAAAAAGTGGGACCCAGCTCACGGTGGTGAAACCAGAAGTGCCACGGTGGGACTTCCAGTTTTGCTTTACCACGTCAATCGACACAGGGTACATAAGGTACCCAAGGTTGAGAATCATTGCCTTAGACAGTTCCATCTGCCTAACTTCTTTTGAACTAATACCCTTTGATGGTAGAGGGCACTGGGAGATCCTGAGGTGTTGGCTTTCATACATTAGTAAGCAGGGATTTTTAACAGGTCAAGTTCATAGATTTCATAGACATTAGGGCTGGAAGGGACCTCGGAAGATCACTGAGTACAGCCCCCTGCCCCAGGGGCAGGAAGTCAGCTGGGGTCATAGGATCCCAGCAAGATAAACGCCCAATTGACTCTTAAAGGAATCCAGAGTAGGTGCTTGCACCACGTCTGGCAGCAGTCTATTCCAGGTCTTGTGGGCGCAGACTGTAAAGAAGTTCTTCCTTATGTCCAGCCTGAAACAGTCTTGGAGAAGTTTGTGACCATTTGACCTTGTCATCCCATGGGGTGCTCTGGTGAACAGGCGTTCCCCCAGATCCTGATGTATACCCCTTATATAAATTCACCATCCCTCCTCCCCTGCCCACCAAATGTCCTCTGCCACAGCCTCCCCTCTTGCAATGCTTAGAATGAGGGTGCTATTTATTTATTTGAATTGTCCCTAATTCCTTCCTGAGCAAGTTAGACGCAGTCAAGTTATTTGTAATAAAATTAATGAGGTGATACGGTGCCAGGATTTTGTGCCCTTGCTTTTGCTGCTCCCTGCCCCTTTACAGAAAAGCAAATGAAGGCTGCCTGTTGTAATAACCTACAGGGCTGTAAACTCAAATAGGCTGAGAGATCAGGTTCCTATTAATGTTCCATCTTTCCCTCCTCTCCACCCAGACTCCCCCTCCACACGTGCACGCGCGTGCACACACACAATTCCCAACTCACTGCAATTAGGAAGAACTAATCTAATTCCAGATTTTATTATCCTTTATCACCCTAACACAGGCATTAAAAACTTTATTAAGACAGCCATCATTATGCAGTCCAAGGAGACAGCAGGCACAGAAAAATTCTGCACCAGCGCTCAGCACAGCAGCAGTCATGGATGGGAGAGGCTTGAAGAGGTCCGGACTATGGAGTCATAAGGCCAGTGCTCCTGTCCAGAGGCAAGCCAGTCTGCACATTCTGTTTTTTATGTATACTTAAGGAAAGAGCAGTTTGATTAAGCATACTAAGACAACTCAGTATAGATCAGCGCTCTGCCAAGCTCTGGGTTAGCAGGGTGGTAGCAAGTGCCTTGCATCATTTGATAGCAATCCCTCAGGCTAATAAAAATACTATAGGAAGACCTATCCTGGCTCTGGAACTGAGCATGCATGTCAATTTGAGCATTTTGCCTTCACTGCAGGCCTCACTATTTGATGATGCCAAGCACTCCCTTTGCCAATATATACAAAATTATGTACTAATGCCTGAAGGCGTGTCACAGAGTAAAGGTGCAAGCATTGCAGGACATGTACAAACAGGGGGCAGCCATACTGGTGGCCAGGGGAAGTAATTGGAGGTGCACCTTAGATGTCTCTTCTGGAGACAGAGGCCTGTCATTTTCCCATTTCCCTCCATCTCCTCAGATCAGCATGTGCGCATGCATGGGAGGCAGGTCTAGATATCAGAAATCATGTGAATGGGACCGAGTCATCCTCCTCTGCCTGTTTTGAGCTCAAGTGATCATTTGGCTCCCTTCAGGAGACAGTGGTACTTACACCCTCAACTGAGACAGGAGCAAGAGCTACTGCTAAAAGAAACGTTTACGACCGTCCAAGAGGGAGCCTGCTGACAGCTTAACGGCCTTTTTGTTTTTCAAGTAGTGGTTTTATATTTATGACCTGAAGGGGAAAGATGCAAGCAGGCAGACAATCACAGGGCTACTAGGCCTCCTGTTTCTGACCTACTGCAGTCCAACCCACATCCAAGCAGCTCCAGGAAGCCATAAAAAACGATTTCATTTCAGCTTTTTTTTCTTCCCCAAAACTTTTTTGGCGGTCATTTCTTTTTAATGTTCATCCCTAGGAAAGGCATCAAATATTAACGCTGGGAAGCTTTGGAGAAATCACACCGGAAATGAGAGGTTGTGTGCGTTCTTGGGCCATCCTGTATGCATGGTGGAGAAGACAGGGCGAGAGGGAGTGGGGGGCACTGCAAGGAAGGAAACTGATGGACTGAGGCCATATTCTGGGGATAAAAGTTAACACGAACGCTGTGGTGCAATGTTTGTGGCTTCAAAGAAAGATAAGCTTTTTAAAAGCTGCAACAGGAGCAAAAAATTAATAGAATGTTATTTTTGGTTTCAAATATGCAACAAAATTGCATGTGGGTTTTCACAATAGCCACCATCCTCTTTCTGCTGTCAGACAGGAAACCTCTGCACTCCAATCCTCTGCCATTTAGGGTCCGATTTTTAAAAGGAGAACTCGGCCCTTCTGAAAAGTCTGGTCCCAATTGTGGGTGCTGAATACCTGAAAATGTTGCTCTGGTTTCTTTCAAAAAGCTGGTTGTTCATGTGGGAGTATATGGACATGGGTGGGGCATGTGAAGGAGGGAATTTCCACCAGGACAACTGCATACACTTGATCTGCAGGGACAACGGATTATCTTCAGGAACTCCTTTTTCAGGGAATGCAACATCCCATGTTTTCCCTAATGCTTCTTCAGTGTGGCAAGGGAAAAAGGAGGGCAGCCCTCATTGTTCGATATGCCTCCCACAGCACCAAAACGTGACACAGAAGATTCAGCAATAATCTAAGTGCAGCAATTCATGTACACACAGGTATTATTTTCTCATGTGCCTGGAAATACTGCCAAATGGAGGAGAGAAGTGGGATAGAGGGTGAGCTTTACTTTTTATCTTTTCAGTTGAAAAGTAAATATTTTTTTCCTAAATAAAAATACCCACAAACAACCAACATTAAACTAATGTGATGAATTTCTGGGAATTCAGAAGGGCTTGATGAACCCCGTTCAAATAGGAAAAATAAACAAAGACACACTAGAATACTACCATTTCTTAAAAAACCTTTATCTGACAAAGGGGAAAAAACTCCCTTTGGTTTGTTCCCAGAGCCCACTACTATGAAACTGCCATGACATGAAAAAGCATTCTGGTTTTCAGCATGTACATAAGCAAGTCAAGATTTTTCCTTAGTTCCAGAATTCCCTAGCAGCACACAGACAAGATGCATGGATTTTAAAAAGAGCAGTAGAGATATTGGATCAAGTGCATGAACATGACAAGTGTTTTTGTTCAGTTAAGGGAGCATGAGCCTGGTACAGCAGTTTATCCTGTAATTGGTTAAACTGGGAATATACAGCAAACCTAAGCTCTGTGGTCTAATGCAGGACAAATATGGAGGTGTCTAGCCTACACAACAAATCTCATTGCAATGCCAGACAGATGCATTACACCATGTTCATACTCAAAATACAACCAGAAAAAAAAAAAAAAATCACTTCAACCATCCTACAAGGTAAGTTATTGAAGACAACCATCAATGATCAGAGCACAAGAAATATAGGAAGAGGTTAAAAAGAAGAAAGGAAACATTAGAATGTTTGCTTATTTCTCTGGGGAAGGATAGAGAGAAACACTGAGGTTTATAAAGTCTTGGTTTGGTTTTAAGAGAAGGGAATCCCAAAAGATGCCAACCAGCTAATTGCAATTTTCACTGCATCTCCTTAGCAATCTGTCTGGATCCCAGTGGGTGATGATTAAATAATGCAATGACCACAGAATCTCTCCTCCTCTGACTACCTGCCCCTCTCTCAAACTTGAGGTTGGCAGACCATCCTGTACTTCCCTCTTTACCAAGATGCATCTTATAAGGAACACTCCAGCTTCCCAGGTGATCAGGTTCTAAGCCTGGCCGGGAGGGATCAAGCCCCTGGGCCAAATGCTGACAGATGTCTTTCATTACAACTTTGGTTTCCTCACTTCCATCTGTGGAAAGAGTTGCTCAGCAGCAGGAGCTGGGCAGCATTATAGTTTTCCTTCTCTTTGATTTCAGCTCATTAGTTATTTGGCTTGGCAGCAACAGCTTTCAGCCTTTTCATTTTCAAAGTCCCATTCCTCTACCTGGCACCTCCCTGCTATCCTTGTCCTTTTGCTACTGGAAGTAAGTAACCACAGTCCGACTCATTCTTCTGGGTTCATTCCCTTTCATTTTTTGATTTTCCTCTTGTCACTTCTGGTGAAGGCAGGAA
>NW_005842061.1:355677-357669 GCF_000455745.1 Alligator sinensis | reverse complement strand
CGCGGGGGGGGGGGGGGGGGATTAACAATTTCCTCAGCAGTGGTGGCATTAAGCAGTATCCCAGTGGGGTTTTGTTTTGCCAGAGAGAACTGAACAGATAGGCCAGGGGAAAAGGACTACTGATTTGGTCTGAAGAATGCCTTCCCTTTTCTCTTTATCTGTTGCCTGGGGCTCTCCTACCATGGTGTCTGCTGATAAATCAGGGAGCAGATTTGAAACCCAGGCGCCAGACAGGATCCTTATCTCCTTGTAAAGAGGAATGTTGGATCAGGGCAACCAGCACAACATTTTCATGGGGGGAGGGGGGAAGAGAGACACCCCACACACAATAGATAAAAAAGAAGGGGAGGGGAGCTGCTTCTCAGCAGCAGCAGCAGCAGCAAAAGGCTCAAGGGTTTTTCTACATGGGAAAATTTAGCAGGGTAACTAGAAACCTAATTGTACTACTGTAGTTATTCTTGTATAGCTCCCTGTATTTCCAGCTTATCCACCAAAGAGACAAACTAAACAGGAAAAGGAACTCTTACTGTAAAATAAATGTGTGCCTATAGGGTGTTACACTAACTATACTGGTATAATTATACCAGGATATAATTAAACCAGGATAGTCATTCTATTAAAATGTCATCATGTTGACAAGCCCTTCTGAAGCAGGCTGGTATACAAGAGGAAGTGACTGCAATGATCCAACTGAAGTGTCCCAAGTACACAAGTACTCCTTAGATCAACACGGCTATAACCAACACGCAAGTACACACAGAACATTGTAGCATGGCACAAGAGGCTAGTCCTCCTGGGAAAGCAATGGCAACACGATTCTGCTTTTGCTCCTTTGCAGAAAGCATGGGGTGATGCGCTAGAAAGCACAGATCCCCAATTCATACTTTCAAGCAGCTCTTCCCCAGTGCCTTCCAAATGACATACTACTTAGGAAATGTGTAGGAGTGAAATTTAGGAGCATGCCATGTACCCTCTTTGCTTCAAAAAAGGATTGGCTCAACATACAGGGAATACAGGAGTTCAAAAACAGTGCAGATTCAGGTTATTAGAGCCATCATAATAGCAGCCACCACAGACTAGAGGCTATGAATGGGAAGGTGTTTAGCCCTTCTAGAAACATTTTCAGAAAAAGAGAGGCCATTAGGATGTACTGGATTCATCTGGCAGCACTGGAGAGATCTATGCTGTACTTTGGGCCCAGTCCAGTCACTCTGATTTGTTCCGATGGCATAAACGTGGCCAGGGGCAATGTGTGTAGGGGGTGCATGTGCACCCCGTGCATGGCGGTGCATCCCCTGCAAAAAGGTGCCGCTGACACTGTTGGCAGCGCCTGTGGGCAGTCGCCGTTCACCACCCTGCCACCAGTCCATGATCACCCCTGGCCACTGCCAACACTACCAGCAGTGCCTGCGGGTGAGCACTGACCCATGGTCGCTGCTCACCACCCCCTCCCCCCACCACCGACAGTGCGGTGGTGTCTGTGGGAGCTTTCTGCACACTGCTGCCGAGCTCCCACCACCGCTGCTGTGCCCCACCAGCCAAGGGCACACACCATTCATGAATGTGGCAATAATATCGGACCACCAAATATATGCCTCGAGTAGGGGACATAAGGACAGCAGAGCTAGCTCCACCTACTCCTGATGGGGAACTGCGAGCAATTGCACTTCTGCTACAGCTGCTTTAAGCCTGATCTAACTTATCCTAGGGGCTAAACATGCAACAAGCCAGTGTAAGAGCAGGTTGTTTTGGGGGTAAGAGAGCAAGAAAAGGGCTCTCTGTGCCTTCTGTACTGTCTTTTGCTTACAGCGAGCAGAGTTCATTTAGACAGGAGAATCAGAGCACAGAACAGCAGTGGCACCTGGCCCTGAATGCACAAATCCCTGTATGTTAGCAGTACACTGATATATCCGTGATATTCATAGATTCATAGATGTTAGGGTCGGAAGGGACCTCAATAGATCATCGAGTCCGACCCCCTGCATAGGCAGG
>NW_005842061.1:355046-355510 GCF_000455745.1 Alligator sinensis | reverse complement strand
GGTGGGGGGCCCGGGCCCCCCGTGGTTTGTTTAGCCACAGCACATGCTCAGGAGCACAGCCAGGTAGCATGGAGAGCAGCATCTTGCAGGTAAGTCTGTGGAGGGGAAGAAGTATATAGGGGGCAAATCAAGGCTCCCACAGTGAGGGAAGGAGTGCAGCAGGAGTAGGGGCTGGGTAGGGGGTCCTGCCTAACCAGGGTGGTGAATGGGATCACTTGGGTCAGGGTGGGGAGAGGGACAGAACTATGGGCGGCTTGTCCAGGGGGCACGGGGGCGGGGGCAGCTCCTTGCTGCTGTGCGCACTCCTGGGAGAGGCATGGGGGGCATATGCCCTCTGGATTTGTGCGCGGGTCGTGGGCAGAGGCAGGCTGCCCACTGTGGAAGTGGAGCTCTCTGCCCTGCTGCCTTTGGCCACACATCCCCTGCTGGCCTGGCAGCAATGAGGGAGAGTTGTGCCTCCCGCT
>NW_005842061.1:349183-354871 GCF_000455745.1 Alligator sinensis | reverse complement strand
GCCACCATTTTTAAGTGCTGGGACACTGATCCCCTGGATGAGCCGCCTGCAGCTCCATCCTGCTCCCCACCCCAGCCCCAGGGTCCCATTCACCACCCTGGCTGGGCAGCACCTCTAGTCCTAGCTCCAGTCCTTGCCCCTGCCCCACTCCCTCCCTCACCATGGGGATCTCAATCTGCACCCCCCCCCCACGCACTTTTCCTCCCCCATGCCCCTTACCCTCCACAGACTTACCTGCAAGGCGCTGCTCTCCATGATGCACGGCTGTGCTCCTGTAAATTAGTTATTGGATCAGTATCAGCTGATATGCCTGGTGAATAATTGGCTATCAGTATTGGCCAAGAAAATCTCTATTGGTGCACCCCTAACTGTATGTGCATATGTACTTATATACATGTTCTCTTTATAATGGAAACAGCTTTTGTCCTGCACCTGTTCAACTATATTTTGTCCTCTTTTTCTCCACATATACTGTCAAAATAGAAGGTCTGCAAGTATTTGCTGGTGTGGTATGGTTGCCTCTCGGCGATCTCTTGAGCCTCAGTTGAGCTTTGTATGTAAGCATATGCCATGTAAACTGGATTATTTTGAAACAGGAATCTTTCATGCAGAGTCCTGTAGACTGCTTTACAGACCTCAACACCATATAGGGAAGTGACAGAACAGACTGGGCAAGATAGTCCCAACTGGTGGAAGCAGCAGAAATGAAAGATGGACTCCCAACAGTACCCAAAGTCTGAGAAGGGACCCAGAAGAAGATAAATATAATCAGCTGTCAGGGGAATGACTGGATAGGAGGTTGTAAGGAGATCTGAACAGGCCTGTAAAAAGTCCAGCTAGTAAGAAGCAGGAGGCAGAGCATGTTGGATGCAGGCACAAGACTTAAAACAGCATGAGGCACTCCAAACTGACTGATGAGGTGTTTAAAGACTCTGTTGGGAGTGAAGATACAGTTTCTACAGTCTGGCCTCTTCTTAACCCCCATTCTACCTGGTCTCTGTGATGCAAACCTTCACAGCTTCGTGTTAAACTTGAAAAGACTAAGTGGCTAGACTTGCAATTAGAAACCAAGACCTTTATCCATGTTAGTCTCAACTCAATGCTCCAGCACATACAGTGCATTTGTAATGGTGATGAATTTGTTTCTAGGGCTGCACATGGTGGTTTAGATATACTGCTCCCATTAACAACAGCATTTGCTGCTGTGTTCCAAGCAGTGTTAACAACCAACTGCTTAATCTCTGCAAGAGATTCTCTAAAAACATTGGATTGTTTCATGTGCTCCATTTAAAAAAGGGCTCTATTTATGCTATCGAACCCCTAGGAATTTGTATCCAATTAAAGGAGTATTTAAAAAAAAAAAAAGGTGCTGATGAAGTTTAGAAACTGTAGACATCAACCATATGCCTCAAATATGCACAGTACAGTAGGGGCCTAGGTAATGCATCTGCAGGTAGCAGCTCGTCCAATTAACCAACAGAAGAAAGAGTAATTTAAAACAAAGCTCTTATTTTATTTATTTGCTGACAGCAGTGGAACAATTCCCTCCAGCAGCATGTGAAAGCAAACTCAAGGTCCTCAAAATAAAATGCCATGGGCTTTTTAATTTTATACTTCAACAAGTGTTCCCTAGTCTATCTTCAAAAACAACAAAAAAGTATGTTAAAAGAGGCCTGCAGCTTCCATTAGCATTACAGAGGGACTGCAAAAGCAGCTTTTGCTTCTCTGTACTTGTCACCCCAATGCCAGGAAGAGATGATCATTCACTTAATTTAAAAATAAAATAAAAATAAAGCTAGTCTTTAAAACTATTCTTAAAATTCTCCATTATACTGGGAAGGAGGGAAAATGCCTTTAATAACCTGTCCTTAAGAAAATATACCTCTGCTGTCATCATCAGGGCTGATTAAAGGAGGTCTGCTCTTTTCAGTCCTTTCACCACCTTCTCTGCTCCAGATGCCTGAAAAACAGGGCTGGTTCTCATTATAGGTTCCCGTGTAAGAATAGAATAGGTAGAATCTGGTGTTGGTTCTACAGCTTTTAACCATCAAGTATTTCAGGGACAACATTTACTCAGAGAGAAAGAGGGTCCATGTAATTACCATTTCTTTCCATTTTTTGCATTAAGGTACATCTAAAAGTAAAATGAAAAACTAGAGCCAGGAGGAGAAAAAGGGGCTGCAGTGTTTTTATTTTTGTAACTATATATATTAAAATGTTTTGGAGAGAGACAAGTAGACTTTCTTAGCTGCGTATTTATTATAGCTTTGCTAGTCTTGAAATGGGAGCTTCAGGCACTTTGGTTAATGAGAATCAAGTTTGCTTTAATTTTAGCTGCCTTGGCATCTTAAGACGTTTTGGTACCTTGTAACAGTACCTAGTGACTCGCAACAGTTGTCCCTATATCGCTCCCAGTGACAGGATACTCCGACAAGGTAGGAATCAGATATGTGTGACATGACATTACTATTTATGGTAATTGACCTGTGTTGTTCTTTGGACCTTTTTCCTAAACAGTTAGATACCTTTAATGATAAAAATACTCTCTTCCTTCCAAACTTTGTCTTGCTTGCCTAGTCAGGGCCTGACCTGTAGCCCACTCAAGACAATGGAAAGACTCCCCTCAACTGCAGTGGACTCTGTTAGCCTTTCGGGCTCTAGGCACTTTGGGACATGGTCTAACTAATGTTATATGTTTTGTTTGTGTAGTGCCAAAGACAGTGAGTTCTGTCTTGGCTTGGGCTTTTAATATGCCTTATCTTACATTTTCCATAGGTGCTTTCACCTCAGATCATTATGAAGAACTGCATGCTATGAACAGCCAATAAAATATTTAACTTCAGCCACCTCTGGTGTGGAATCTGGCAGCTGGGTTAGACAGGCACAACAGAATAATTTAAAAAGCTTAGAAGAAAAAACCAATTTGTTAAAATTAATTTTCAGGTGAGGAAATATTAAAGTAGGGGCTGATTACAAAGGAAAATATAAATGACATCTGAGCTAGAATAGACAGGACATCAGAGCTAAACTCTGCTTCCATTGCAATACGGCCTTTAAAATGGACACAAAGTAAAAAATCCAATTTTGCATCTCCTCTGAAAGAGTGATGCCTCCAGCAGTCCAGTACTCCCCAACATCAGGCTGGGCCATTTTCATTTAATAGTGATTGACTAACAGGAAAGAATATCACCTATGGAATCATCATTTCCTTTCTTGCAATACTTATTTGTTCCCTTGGAAGCATCCTATCAGAGTACTCACGCAATGCAATCAAGCCTGGCTTGTGAAATCTGATGGGATCACAGCAAGTTCCTACTAACTGTACAGGTGATCATATTGTGTATAATAGCATACCTGCCTTGGGAGATTGTGGTTGTACCACAGGAAAAGGAGGGGCAAATGATTGACCAGCATGTGGATGAATTACAAACTGCTAGCTATACCCCTGTATTAGAAGACCTATTTTCTCTGCTCTCTCTGTGTTAGAAGGACAATTTCCCCCCTCGCTAAGAAGCAGATGCCCAGCGACAAAGCAAATGTCTGTTAGACCACGATTTTAGCTTTCTTTACACAGATGCAAGTAAATCCAACAGTTGAAAGTGCAGCTGAAGTGGGGGAGTGTCCCGGGGATACAAGCATGGGGGAGCAAGGAGCCCCACCTGCGGGGGAACCTGGGACAGGGGTAACCCGACCCCAAAGGAAAAACCCCACAAAAGAGAAAAACTTACCTGTTCTAGGATGCCGAGGGCCAGAAGGAACACACCAAGAGGAAACGCCCGCGCGGTTTATTAGCCACGCTTATCTACAGCTGAAGCCGGGTGATGTCAGTGGGAGACGCCGCCTGGTGGAAATAAAAGCCAGCTCCAAGAGTGATCGAGAAGCAACACTAGGAGCAGGAGAGGCTGCAAGCATCCCCCATGCCGGTAGCACCTAGCACTGGCAGAATCAACGAGATCCGACGCAGAGGCAGGCGTCGGTGGCAGCAGAGGCTGTGAGAGCATCCCGCCTCGGCTGCAGGCGGCACCAGTGTGTGGGACCAGAGGCGGCTCAGAGAGGAGCCGAAGAAGACCCCGGCTGGGGCGAGAACGCTGAACTGTGTTAGGGAGATGCGCTGGGCTCAGGCTAGAGTTCAGGGGGAAGAAGGGCTGTCTAGCCTGCCAACCCCTCTTCTTCTTCAGTCTTTTCCATTTTTTTATTATCTTTTGCCTGTGTCTCCAGTTTTCCAGAACGGTACCTTTCTTTTCCTTCTTTTAGCGGTTCCTTTCTTTTCCTTCTTCTATTTCCTTTTTCCTTACTTTGGTATAGGTTCTTGTTGATTACTTTGTCGTATGTTGTTCTTGAGGTTTCGGCAGGGGGACACAGGCAGTGCCAAGGGACAACGGTAGCATACAGAGCCAACCAGAATTACCAGGCTACTAGAGAGATGTTGCTGAGAGTGGAACATCCAGAGGCCCCAGTGTCCAAACAAAATAAAAGTAGAACCAATGAAAGAGAAAGAGGCGCGAAGATCTGGGACTGACATCACCAGAGGGCAAGCCGCACAAAGATCCTGAGGCTCGTCTCAAGGGCTGGCGTATGAATGGGGTGCAGGAGAGGTGGAGCCCCACGTACATCCACCGGGGGATGCAACAACTCTGAAGGTACCCTCAATGGGAGACCCCTCCACTGAAGATCCATCCAAAGTCATGGCAGGTGAGTTTTGGGGTTCTCCTCGAAGTGATCGCATCTGACACCAGGCCTGCGCCAAAACGGTGTGGGAGCGGATAATCGAACTGAGAAGGGCACAGGGAGAAAGGCAGGCTAGAAGCATGAAAAGTCCCAGCCTGAAAGAAGACTTCAGAATAGCTGTTATCTGGGCCCACAGCCCTGACTGCATTATGAAGAAGTGGCTTCTAAACACAATGGGGAGGATGGGAAGCACTGCCAGTGCCTACCTGGGACTGGGATGATGGGGGAAGAAGGCTAATGTAGAATGCATTAGCCCTGGGGAAAAAAATCTCCCCCTTCTCTTATTTTGTAATTGTAATGCCTCCTTTCAACTACTGCTAGCAGTCTTCCCAGAAATGCGGTTAAGGTGAAAGAATTATCTGGCCAAAGGCAGCACAAGACCATACAAATAAAGTTTTATAGCTCTAACACTGATGTGCCAAAAAATGAGCTGCTGGTAATCACCATTTCCTGTCCATAAACTTACACTCAGAATCCCACTGTCCCTGCCCCATGTCACTGTCTGTACTCCTCCACCTCTGCCAGACCCACACATTTAAATGAAAGTTAGGGAATAGAAGAAACAAGCATCTACCAATGTTCTGACTTGTATGCAACACTGGTTTCACCATGCCACAAGCTTCCACCTCTCCTCATGATAAATGCAAAGCCAAAAAGTTCTCCATGACTCAGCCAAGCCCCACCAACCACCACCAAACTCATCTCCATAGGATCCAAATTACAATCCTTGCCTTAGTCACTTTGTTAGGGCCCTCCTTCCCAGTTCAGATTCAAGACAAAAAGTAAAAAAAAAGACTCAGTACAGGGCCCTCCTGCAATTACCTCCATTTTGAAGGTCACTAATTAGTTCAGTGATGCTTCAGTGCATGGAGGCAAATCTCCATTTTTACTCTGTGGATATGCCTTTTAGAATCATTCTGGGCTAATTCCCAAACCCTGAAAGACATACTTTTTTAATAG
>NW_005842061.1:325697-349152 GCF_000455745.1 Alligator sinensis | reverse complement strand
CACATGTTGGCGCTCTTTCCAAGTTGATACTATCAGTCTATGAATGTTCCTTCACAAAAGAGTCAGAGAAATACCAGAAGCATTTATGGACAGTATAGTCTTGAATATAAAAGTTTCCCTAGTAAGGATCCCTATCTGGGAAATAAGTAAATCACAAGTATGGACAGGTAGCTGGAGATGAGGGAGTGGAGTGGGGGGACAGGACACAGAAGGACAGGTACCAACAAACCCAAGCCAGCACTGGTATAAACTTCATGGCATAAAACCCATATATCTAAGTGATAATATTCCTGAGTTCAGCCAAAATGCCCAGTATATATAAACTGAAACTATTTAAGTTGATCTAATAAAAGATATTGGATTCACCCAAAGAACCTTGTCTGCCAGTATATAAAGATGCATTCTTACACCACTTACAACATTTAAAGAAAAAATAAGAGATATTCAGGGTTGAAGAAACCTGGGGAACATACATTATGCCAGACAAGGGCTTGGGTACTTTGGCCATTTATACACATATATCCTTGGAGGGTGGGGGGGCGGCGCACTTTAACTAAAGCTTGCCATTTTTCAAGAGCCGCTCTAATTAAAGTGCCCCTGCTGCCATTTTTCAGTGTGTACACTGAAGAACATGACACTGGAGTCTGCTGGAGCATAGTAATTATGACACTTCAGCAGATTTGAGTAATCAAGTCTATTCCGATGCTCTGTAATTACAGTTCATTGGAGCAGCCTTGCTGCATGTGTATAGGTACCCATTGGTGGGACCACTAGAATCACCTTTTTGGAGAAGTCAAGATCCCAGGGCTGTCAATCAGCCATCTTCTATGAGTGAAAAGTTTGTTTAGTTTTCTGTTTGCTTTTAGTTTTGTAATTTGTAGAAAGTTTGTTTTCCTGTTTTTTGGAGGTGGAAAAAAGGAAGATAGCATCTTCTACCACCCACTTCTTTCCTACTTCCCTTAGCTCTGGTTCTCTGGTGCTCTCCCCACATCTGAATCCTGGGTAGGCAGCTATCTAACCTCATGGATCAATTTTTTTCCCCGCACAGAAATAGCCAACTGAATGAGAACAGCTCACCCCAACAAAGCCATAATACGTTGAGAGTCTTTTAAAGACCTCGTCAAAAAAGGATTTCCCCCCCAGCACAATTTAAGACGAGAATTTATCACCAATTGACACACATGTGCAGACCTACCCTATATAGAAGGCTGCTTATAGATGTTAAAAAAAAAAAAAAAAAAAGAAAAACTTTATCAGAAGCAGCAGCACATTTGTTTGACCTGGCTCTGCAATGCCTGTGCAGATCAGGTGCTTTAGTGGGACTTTTTGGCACTTTTATTTAAAGCTGATTCAATCAGCTAGTAGATAAAAGCCCATGATCTATACCAATGTTGGGCGAGCCGGGCACAACTAATGCACTGCCTCTTCTGGGCACGTGCTGGGCTCGGCATAGGAGCACACCAAGTTTAAAGTAAAGCGTTGTTTGTTTGTTGAATATCTGGAAGCAGCCGAAGTGTTTATCCCATTCTAAGAGGGCCTTTTTCAGTTTAGCTTACGCTGCCTGGAAAGGAACTTAAACTGGACCAAAAGAAGCCGTTCTTACAGTCTAAACATGAGCATCTACATGAGCAGTTATGGCGCGTACAATACCTGTGGAACTGGCAAAACCTACCCAGGTAAACAAGGACTATAAGATGTCTGGCCTGCTTGAAGTAGTTTGAATGTAACTGCTTTTCACTGCTGTTTGACTGGCAGTTGTGCATCTCCCAAAATCCAGTCAGCCAAGCAGCTTGTTAAATTACCTAGGAAAGCTTTGATGGGATTGGAAAACCACAAAATAATCCAGTAAAGTAGAAAGAGGACTTTTGCCTGCAACCGCATTCCTCCTCATCTTCATTCTATCGTCTCGTTTCCAACCAACTCCAGCTGCATTTGCTTCCAAAATATAAACCATTTGTTTTGAACTCCACAGAGAATGTTCCAGGCCTTAAAGGTGCCGTAACACCAGTCTTAAACCTCACCACTCCACTTTGTTCCCTTGTCATTTTTAAATTATATGTTTAGGCTTTGGGGAGGCTTGCGATTCCAGTTGGAAGTACATGTTAGGAAAAGCAGTTGTCATTTGCTTCTACAGTGTGTCACTAACATTTTCAGATTCATTTTCCATAGTGACATTTTCATTTTTAGGTTCTACATTAATATCATCATCACTATCCTCATCAGACCAGTGAAAAGGAGAACAATTTTCTCTCATAGTAATTACATGGCTGGCATCCATTTGAATTCCTTTTCTATTTTCTGAACCTTTAGTAACAATACATTTCTTCATTATAGCCCCATTTACCTCAACCAGGTATGTCATTGGTCTCCATGCCTTTTTTCAGAACACAGGATTTTTCAGAATTACATCCCTTGTAATTTTAAACCAATGCCCTTTGTCAGGCATACAAAACTGAGAGGTTTATGTTGTGGATTTCTTGTTCTGTGTTGTTTTCCATCTTTTTCTCTTGCTACGTCTAGTCTAAGCAAATTTGTGACCGCTGGAGTTGTTGTATGGTAGTTTGTAGTGCTAGTCACCACAAAAGAAGACAGTTTGCAGCACAACCTTGGTGGGTTATAACCTCATTTCTCTGGTGCCCTTCAAAGTGTTTGCACAAAACATTAGATTAACACGTATAATGCTGGATGCTTAGCAGGTGATCTAGTGTGTTTTACTGAATTAATCTGAAGGAAAAACCCAAAACAATTTCTTCACAAAAAATTATATGCATTAAAATGAGAGGCAGGGATTTTTGTGGGATGATATCTTTTATTGGAACAACTGCATGGTTGGAATAAAGTTAGACAAGCTTTCGAAGGCAAGACATTCTTCATTAGGTGCATTAAAACTTAACTTTTGCCTCTAGTCCTTAGAAACGTGTCATGTCGGAACCACCACATTGCATCAGTCCACTAGAGGGGTGCCCAATCTCCAGCAGTGGCCAGTATGAGATGCTTTAAAATGAGCTGCAAGACCCAAGGAAGCATACTGTGACACCCAACAGCTTGTCTAAATCCCAAGCACGCAGTTAGTCCAATAAAAAGATATTACCCACAAAAATTCTTCCATCTTGCAAAAGAGGGGTAACAAATTCCACAATATAGAGACATGAGATTACCTGATGACCCAAAAATAGTTTTCACTCAAATCCAAAACATGTTGGGTATACTCTGGACAAATGGTATAAGTAGCAGGTACCATTAAGTGTATGTACTTGTCCTTCCCTGCAGAGGTCAGCATTCATCCCTTGCCAAGATTAAGCAACCCACTTACAAAGATGACATAAACCAGTCTGTAGTGTGTTTCAGAAAGGACCACAAATCACATAAGACTTTCAGTACCTTGTTTAAGTCTTGCCACTAAAAATAAATTTCTAGACAAACTTTTCCTTTTCAATAGGTCTTGATGATCTCTGTATAATTCAAAAAGGGCAACTCTCTATTAACACTATTCCTGTACCCCATCATGAATAATTGTTCTCTGGGAACCACTTTTTTCTAAGAGCAAGGATGAAAATTTTTAATTTGCCATATGATTTGAACAACCAGAAACATTTTTTTGCTCTTAAAAGAGAATTATTTTGGCTTGGTATCTACTGTTTGCTCTCTTGCAGTAATGGCTTGTTTGGGGGGGGGGGGGGGGGGGGGGGGTGCTGGAATAAAGCTGCTGCTATACAATGATTCTACTTCTGGCTATTTTTGTTTTAGAAAGAACTGAGATAATGCATCTTTGCTCTTTCACATTGCACTGTAAGTTTATACACAATGTTAATTTCAGAGATATAGCAGTCTAAAGCCCATCCCTGAACTGGACTGCTACCAGAGGCAGAATACTTGCTTTGAGTCTCTTCTCTTTTCCAGAAGTTTATGACACAATGAACTAAGTAAATTTCTTTCTAAATAAGCATTCATAAAATTTAATTACTCCAAAAATAATGCCTTCTCTCTTTCTCAAATTTAGAGTAATTCTTTCCAGCCTTTGCTAATGTTCTTTTTCCAAGTATTATGGGCTTCTTGTTCCATTTTCCGTGTGTGAAATTACATTTTCTTGAGGGGAAGCTTCAGTTCAAAATTTAACAAAAATACTAAAAAGAGTCTGTTTTGCTGTTGCTTCCTCAGAAAAAAAAAGGTTTGTTTTACTTTTTGGTCCAAACCTATTTTGAATTTAAGTGCTGTGCTTTCAAATACAAGCAAATTGAGACTCAAACTTCCAGAGTAGGTTAGTACAGTCATAATAATCTCAACTATGTAGCATCATGGGGTGCAGTCACATTCTTAGAAGGATTTTTTTTTATTTCATATATCCTACATTTTCTTAATGCTAGAGCCATATTTACAATGTTTTCTAGAAACTCTTCATGATTTTTCAAGTGCCCTTCTAAACTGCTGTTATTAATATGGAACTTAAAGCAAACAACATGGTTTAAAAGTTTGGAGAAATTTCTATATGGTAAGGATACTGTTTACATTGCTTTAGAGACCTGAACATTTGACCAACTCATTAAATATATTCACTGTAAGAATTTTTTGACGAATCCAATTCTAATTCTACCTATTAATATGCCTAAAACAGGTCAAATTTGTTAATCTCATTCCTATGCCAGTTTATTAGTAGTCACTTTTATTATGGGAATGCCTAGGAAACAATAAAATAAGTGCTTCACTGCACTAGACACCGAGTAGTAGACAATCCCTGTCTCACAATGAAAATTCACATGTGAATACTGAACTGCCTCAATGCATCCTCACACTTCCATCAACAGTAGGAGCACACTATTGGTGTCACCCATTTCAATGAATTTTAAATATGAACATAGGAATGACCCCTTCCATACTCCAAATTTACCCAACCTTTACGCCTCCTGTTTACTTAAATGACACAGCAGCAGTTGGCTTCTTCACTTCTGTTTTGCACATATACTCACAAACCATAAGGCATAGGATGCATCTTAAAATTCTGATATGGTAAACATACATGAAGTTTATCCTTTTAATTCCTTCATTAGATATAGTAAGACATAGATGGGGCTCTCCTGACCATTCATCTTGTTAAGCCAATTTCTGTTAATTAGCAAAGGACCATTTCCTTCTGTAACAATTAATGGGGTCAGCAAGTAAATATCCTATTTTACAGTGATCAGCAAGCAACCTACACTGTTTCTATTACCTTGGCCATAGTTTTTCAATATTGCATCAATTCTCCTAGTTTAAGATTATGAAAATGACTTGTACATTTGTTTTTAAAAGTTACAGTTATTGCAGCACCTGTATTAATAGCTATCTTCATATTTACATTATTTATATTTACATTACCCTAATATGGAATATTAGCATCCATTGATCCTGTACCACAAACAGCTCTCAGAAGTGACATAAATCACAGCTCATCCCATTATGCATGGGCACATTATGGCTTCCCATTCGCAGGGCTGGTATAGAATTTTATTCACATATGCAAAAAACCATTTTTTTACATTAATTCCTTTCCCTTCACAAACCCTAAAAACTACATAATTAAAAAATATCATTGCTCTGCTTGAGGTCACATACTGAAATACTTGAAAATGAAATCCTTCCAGCTCACTGGTGTTCTCCTGCATGGGTGCAGCAGTTCTTGTCACCTACTTATGCATACAGACTCCCTTTCTTTATGTGACATATGGACAAAGGGGATCTCATGAACAGCAGGACATTTTTGTCAGAGGACTCATATACCAACATATCATCCACCACTACTTCCGGTTTAAGTTTCTTCCTGTGAACAATACTTACAGCCTCTCTCTTCGTTATGGATTCTGACTCGATATATAGAATGATCCCTAAGGGCTTCTAGCAGATGGTTACCAAAATGACAGGTTGCAAATAGCCTTTTAGGACTGACTGGGACATCAGATAATTTTCCCCATACCTTTGGTTGCTTAAACGAAAGAATCCTCTTAGTTAAAAAGTTTGCTTGGGGAACTAAGTGCTTTTGAGCACTTCAAATTCTTAGCAGTTACATCAGTTAAGGAAACCTGCGTATCTTTTGAGGTGGCAGATACTACTTTTCTAACAGCAGCAAGGAAAAATAATCTTTTTGCGTAGCCATCTTCTAAGTTAGTGTTCTTATGCCAACCTTATAGCCTTTGTGCCAAAGTAGAAGCTCACTTTTCCATCAAAGTGGAAACTCCTCACTCCCCCTCCATCTACAGTCACTTTCCCTTTTACCATATTTTCTTCATATACAAAACATCTTTTTTTCCAAAAAAACAGCTGCTGGAAATTGCACTGTGTAATACGTGGGACAAAATACAGTAAGAGCATTTTTTGCTGCTTTCCAGGCAAAAGCAAAAGTAAAATCTTCAGGGACTTAAAGGGAACAGAATAACAAACGTGGCAGACTCCCTAGCTGGTGCTACTCAGTCACTTACTACAAGGAAAGATCTTTTTTTCTTCATTCTGCCTTTCAAAAACAAGGCACATATTTTATTCCAGGTCACGCTGTAAGTGAGAAAATATGGTATTTTGTTATTTAATTTTTACTCCTTCAATGCTGTCTTAGATCACCTTGATGCTTCCCAAAAGGATTCCATCTTTGCCATCAGTTGTTTTTCTTAGCTCTCAAAAACCCAAATCATCCAAGTTCTTATTTTGACTACAAAGATTTTAACTTGAACAGAAAACATAGATAAAAAAAAAAAGGGATAGTAAAACAGTCAAGAGAGCAATGGAGGTATCCTTGTTCAAAAGCTGCATCCAGTCCCATTACATTTCTAGGTTCTACCTCCAAACAACTCCAGCTGGAACAGCTTCCTAAAGGCTCTGTATAACATGAACCTCTGGTACTCTGCCACCTCAGAATATTCCTGACTTTATAGACACCAAATCCATATGCAGTTACCACAGTTCTTAAAATTTGATTCATCACATGAGTTGCAAATACTTGGGGGACAGGAAGTGGGGGGGGGGGAAGGGATACCTTAGAGATGCAAATGCATCATCCTAACAGAAAGTCCAATTTAGTTCTTATGGAAAATTACTTCTCCTTGGGCAAAAAAAGGGACCTCCAGTTTACAAGAATGCCTCTGCTCCATAGCTTCCTCTTTGGAACCAGACTTTGCTTCAAAACAGATTTTAGAAGTTCCTCACTTGACCAAGGATGTATTTGGTAGCCGTGTTGGTCTGAGACAAAAAGAAATACAAAAATCTAGAACGCTTGGTTCCAAAAGGATACCCACTTGACCAAGGCATTGGACACTAGAAACTTCAGCAGCCATCAAGAGAGGCCTGGAACATATTTGGGGATAGGTGAGACAGAGCAATTTAATTAAAACTCACTTCAAAGGAGACAAAAAATCATTTAAGAAAAGCAACATAAATATTATTTTAAAACAATCTGGAAGAGGCCACTGGGGAGTGGGGGCCAAAGAGTCAGTTCCCAGGGAAAGAAGGAATTAAAGGGTGAATGGATTACACTGCTCTTCACTATTTAAAGGGTAATGTAACAGATTTACTGGGTGTCAATTTTTACCAAAAAGTATGGCCAAATGGCTTTAGAAAGTCATCACCCATGTGAAATAATGTATGAAAGCTCCTACTGTGGATCACTTTCCATCCTGCAGGGCAACCATGTCTCTGTATTGCTGAGCCTCAAATCAGGTATCACATCGCTCAGCAGGTTTCACTAAAAGGCACTGCTTCTGCTAATACGGTACAACACACATTTTTCAAAACAAGAAAATAGCTCTTCGCATATTTTTCTGCTCTGTTAAAATGACTGCTTCAAGCAAAGCCCTCTTGCTGATATTCTCTCAGTGGATAACTGGGGAGGAAGAGGAGAACCACACAGAATGCTGTGTCCCTGAAAAACATAAGAAATTAATATAAACTCCATTAACAGAAGTTTAGTTGAGACTAAGCCATATCTGAGGGTACAACAGTACTGATATGACCACGGGTGTGTTTCAACCTCCCCAGACTTTAAACCTTGTCCCAAAGAATGCCTGGAACCTCCTTAAGTTCTTTAAGGCAGTGGTTCTCAGCCTTTTTCCTACGGGGACCCAACTGCAATGATTGATGTCCTGTCCCCACCCACACCCTCCTGGTGCCCAACCCCCAGTCTCCTGCCCCCATGGACCATGCTGGTGTCCTTCACTCCCAACCTGCAGCCCCCTGCCCCTGCCAGCCCTGCCAGAGGGGGCCCCCAGTTACCCCCATCCTGCTTGGGCCTAAGTGCAGTGGCTGCAGCGGCTGTGGCTCACGTGGCCAGCAGTGGAGTGAGTCCAGCCCCGGCACGTGCTGAAGGGTGGAAGAGAAGGGTGGAAGAGAGGCCTGTGGCACCCCCTGCACTAGGCTGGGGCTGCTGCACTGCACCAGGAAGCCTGATCCTGGCCTCATCTGCCCCCCCCCCCCCAAGCTGTGTCTCCTGGATGCTCCACTCTGGCAAGCATGGGCACCGCTCCGGTGCCACCAGCCTAGCCATGCAGCTCTCCCCTGCTGGAAGGGACAGGCAACTTTCCACCACCACTCTGCTCTGCTGCAGCTCGCAACCCTTTGAAATATTCTTGTGACTCACTGTGTTAGGGAACTAGGATACATATGGCCAAAGATCTAGACTGAAATTTGAGCCACACTAAAGGCAATGGGAATTATGAAACTCACTTTAGCCTGGTGTCCAAGGCTGCTTTATAACATCTTTGAGCCCTTCCACTACCTAGTTAGCAAGGCTGCTCTATAGCTGGTCCACAAAAACCTACATTCCAATCCATCCTTGTATGGATTCATGAAGACACTTTTAAGTACTGCTTTAGTGGCTTTGGTAAGCATCATTCCTTGAAGTACAGCAGGCTGAAAGGTTTCTATCAGAACATTGACAATTATTTACTTTTTGGCTAGAAACAAAGATTTGCAGAATGTTTTCATTAGGGATGAAACATTTTTTCCCACAGAATCAGACCTTCTAGTTTTGTTTTTTATTGAAAAGATGATCATGGGAATTTCTGAAACCAACAAAATCTATTTATATATATAAAAATTCCTGCAAAATTAGATGTGCAGCTATTCTCGGAAAAGCATATGATCTAAATAGGAAGGTTAAAAGGGGTAAGCACTTCAAATACAGTATAGCACAGATATTTACCTGTGCCTCCAGGAAGCATATAGAACAGTTTAAGATTCTTCCTTCCACCCTCTTCCCTGCCTTTTCATTAATTCTAGGAAGCTAAATGCAAGGAATTATATTCACCTAATAAGACTGCACAGTTAATATTGTGAAGGGTCAAGATAATGCACAAAATTATGTTTTCATGTTGGTGTTTCTTATTCAGGATCCAATTTTGCAACCTTCACTCATACTCAGCACCCTTTAATTCATACAGGAGGTGTCATTTATGTCCCACATGCCCATAAGTAAGCACTATTCAACATACAGATTACAGAATTAAAGCCTATATGTGCAAGCAGCATAGCTGAAGGGAGCACTGGGCAGAGGACTCAGACCCAATCTGTGATACTGCCTACTAAGTAACTCAGACCAACTCACCTGACTTTTTTCAGTTGGTTTCCAAACCTGTAAATTCAGAATGCCATGACTGACCTCCTTTGTAACATGCTTCAGGATCCACAGATGAAAAGTGCTATATTTAATAACAATATATGATTACTTAATATCTCACTGTGGATGTTGCCAAAATGTCTGTTTGAGTGTGCACAGCACATAAAATGTACCTAAGTTTTAGAGACTATAACATTTTTATTTCCTGATTTTAACAATGCAACTTTCCCCTCTTAGAGGCACATTTTTCCCCTCACACACACACCTTCCCTTCCTCAGTGAAAATCATGTACACGTATTTTTATATCACTTTCTAAAGGAATAAGACAGACACAGGCAGAATGAGATGGAGAGGCTGGCAGTAAAACTCTTCAACTGAGACTGTTAAGTGGTCTTTGCTATTGCATGAAGGGGTCATTAACAGTCAGGCTGGAGCTGGTGCATTCCCTTATAGATAGTACATAAATACTAATGAAAACATATCCAATATGTCATTTGTATATGGAGACAGAAAGAGAGAGGCAATAAGTGAGTGCTGAAAAGAAAATCTGCTCTGTAAGTAGAACTTCAGCATGCTTCATTTTCCCCAAGAGAGTCAGAGGCCACTGAAAAGTCTGTGCTTAAAAGTGCCTATTCCAATACTCACTGGGGCATTTTTCTATTGACCACCACAAACTTTAGATCAGACCTTAAGTCACTTCCCTTTAATGATAGAAAACCATCTGAAGGAAAAAAATCAACAAGGGGAACCTCTAAGTATTCCTTCTGACTAGAGGATGGGTGATTTCACTTTTACTGCATGCCCAAGAAGCCACTGAACACACTTCCAGAGTAACTGGAAGATTTTATCTAAGTCTAAAAGGAAGACTAGTCCTTTGCCTTGGTCAGCTTTTAAACCCATTGAATAGCAAGAGATGCTTTACTCTCCAGGCCTGCTGTTTTGCTAAATGTCCCCCTTGGCTTTCATAGTTGCAATTTAGGAAGCATGCTCATAATTTAGAGAGAGAGAGAGAGAGAGAGAGAGAGGGGCAGCCAGCAGTCATAATTTTTTTTGAGGGACAACCCATTTATCTATCTTGTCATTAGACAAGGCAGTTTCAAAATACTTCTCCTATTCTACCTCATTCATGTGCTACTGTGCCTCATCCACAATCATGGTCTGCACATGATATACTGAATGCTAATATAATTTACATCAGTGGCAAAAGCAATATGGCTTATACCAGGAATTAGAGCCAAGAGGTGGTCAGTTATCCTGGGATAGCTGCTATAGTAATTGCTATTACTAGTTGGCAGGGGAATGGGGCAAGTGATCATCCATTTGCATGGATCAAACAGCTACCTCTGGACAGCTGCAGGCACATGTCACAGATCTTAGCATTACACCAGTATATTTTTACTGCTGTTGTTTTCCCCGAGGTAACTCTATACCAGATTATAGTATGCTAGACAGGTATAAAGCTAAATATTGTGGGTAACCCTATATTTAGGGTTATTTAGGGTAACCCTAACCCTAACCCTTGTCTTGTGTGTCCAAGTCATACACATGTTTCTGAACTGGTAGAGCTTTATTAATGGCAGCTGCTGGGCAGACAGAAGTTGAATGCAAGCATTTACCACCTTTTTTTAACTCTGCCCTGGGGTAAATGCCTACACTATATATTGTATACACTCCAGTTGCCACTAGGGGAACTGCACCAATGAAGGAAAACATTTATGCATTTAAGCTAGGAGGGAAATATAACATCTGATTCAAGTAATGGCTCTGGGGTTTAATGCGACTTGGAGAAGTAACATTTGACTCGCACTCTGTTGATCAGAAAGTGCACTAAACTGTCCCAAAGGAATGCCAGCTAAGCCAAACTTTATGACATCTATTCAGTAAAATTCCACCTTTCATTTTCATTTGCACTAAAATTTGGACTATGAAGGGAAGGATCTGATTGGTTAATGAAGGCTCTGATTGTGTGGGCAAAGTAGTCACCCAGGGCTTATATAAAAAGAAAATGTTGAGAGTATCCTAGAAATGATTCAGAGGTACACAAAGGGGGAGAGGGGGCAGCAGGGAAGGGAAGTCTTGCCTAAGTCTGTTATTGAGAGTCAGATTGTTACTGTCACTTGCTGAGCTGTAATTAAATCCATCAGTCAAGACAAACATAGCTGGTGTTTATCAAATTTACTCTGTGTGGCAAAATGCTGCCAGCTGGTGGCAGCCTCATTCTAGCCCATAAACAGATGGATTTTCACCCTCAACCCATAAGTAAGGACTGCTGAGCTGTGTGAATGATAGCTATGTGCCAAGATTCATATTAAGTACAATGAATTTCCAAATTTGCCATAACTGCCATTTTCATTTCACTCAATTATACTTTGAAGAAAGTTTTTTAAAGCTGTTGGAAACAATTTACCTAAGACTCATCAACTCCCTGCCCTTCCCCTCCCTCTTCTCCCCCAAAAAGCTATAGGAGCATCCAAAATGGCAGGCTATGAAGAGAGGTATATTGTGGGCAGTCATTTACATGTTATACAGTGGTAGCTGCTGTATAAAAAACCAAGTCAGATAGTGGACTAGCAATTTGTTTCTAGAGACCAAGGTATTACCTGACTTGAGTTGCAAGGCAAAATGGGTCCCCTAGGGTCCAGTCATAATGGTCTGGCACGAGCGGCAGGTTGTGCTCCAAAAAACCCCCAGAATTCATATTGCAGTGGTATTGCTCACTGCATTGGCAGATCTCTGCAGGGCTCTTGGGCTGGATTGTCAGGGGTATAACAGGTCAAGACTAAGGTGCATTGACACGGATTGTGTGGGAAGCTTCCATATGGTGCGCTTGGGCTATGTTTGGCTCTAGGCAGTGCAAACAGACTCTTGTTTTCCCAATCAATGAAACTAAATGGGGAATGCACAAATGTACAAAAAGGCAACACTTTCTATGTTGTGCTACACCCTGCACAGAAGGGACTGAGCAGGGAGAAAGGTGGAGGGGTAGCTCTCTATGTGAGGGAGCAGCATACCTGTCTGGAGGCTGATACTGGCTCCAAAGATAAGCAGCTTGAAACCCTCCAAGTCAAGCTTCATGGGGGGGCAAAGTAAGAGACCTAACTGTGGGCATTCACTACAGGTCACCAAACCAAGGGGAGGAGCTGGATCTAGCGTTCTCTCGAGAACTGACAGAGGCGTGTGTACAAGGGACTTGGTTGTCACGGGCGACTTCAATTACCTGGACATAGATTGGGAGAAACACTTGGCTAGGTCGGATCGGTCACGTAGCTTCTTAACTGTAAATCAAGGAGCTCTTTCTGACCCAGGAAGTGCAAGGGCCAACCAGAGGTACCACTCTCCTAGACTTGGTGTGCGGCTTGAGCACTGAGGGTAACCTGGGTGACAGCGACCATGAGCTCATCAGGTTCATTGTCCGCCGCAAGGATGACAAACCAACTAGCAGGATTGAAGTCCTGGACTTCGAAAATGCTGACTTCAGGCTCAGGGCATTAGTACAGGCGATGTGGGACCAGGGACAGAAGGCGAACGGGGTGCATGAAGAGTGGTCAAGAGTGGTCATTCCTCAAGGACATGATCCTCAAAGCACAAAAGAAAACCGTTCCCATGAAGAGGAAAGGGAGGAAAATGGCTGGCAAGCCCTCCTGGCTTAATAGGGACATTGTGGTCCTCTTGAAAAAGAAAAAAAAAAAGGCATACACGCCATGGAAACTAGGGACAGTCCTCATGGAGGACTATACAATGGTGGTCCACACTTGTAGGGAAATGATTAGGAAAGCTAAGGCGGTGACTGAGTTTAAGTTAGCCAAGGGACTCAAAGACAATAAGAAGTCCTTCTTTAAGTATGTAGGGAGTAGAAGGAAAATAAATGGAAGCATGGGGCCTCTGCTTAACACCTCGGGACAGCTGGTAATGGACACTGAGGAAAAAATTGAACTCCTGAATGCCCACTTAGCTTCGGTATTTCACCGGACCAAGGGGAAAGATAAGCAAGATAAGGATAACAGGGGGCATGGTGGGAATGATAGCCTTCCCACTTTGGATGCTGATCTGGTGCAAAACCAACTAGAAAAGCTAGACATTTATAAGTCAGCAGGACCAGATGAACTTCACCTGAGAGTGCTGATGGAGCTGGCTGAGGTCACTGTGAAACCCCTGGCAAAACTCTTACAGAAATTGTGGCACAGAGAGGAGATCCTTGAGGACTGGAAGAGGGCCAACATTGTACCCATCTTCTAGAAGGGGATGAGGGAGGACCCGGGCAACTATAGGCCAATCAGCCTAACCTTTCATCCCAGGGAAAATCCTGGAAAAAACTAATTAAAGAATCTATGTGCGATACGCTCATTGAGGGTAAGATTCTGAATGATAGCCAGCATGACTTCGTTGCAGGTAGGGCTTGTCTTACCAACCTCATCTCCTTCTATGAACAGGTCTCTTGCCACCTGGACACAAGAAAGCAGGTCAACATTATATACCTAGACTTCCAAAAGGCTTTTGATCTAGTATCCTACAATATCCTTGGGGAAAAATTAGAAGATTGTGGGCTTAACTGCTTCAGTGGGTGGAAAGCTTTCTGCAAGGTAGGACCCAGAGCAGAGCATTCTCATGAATGGATCTGTGTCATCCTGGTGAGAAGCAGCCAGTGGTGTCTCTCAGGGGTCCATGCTTGGACAGGTGCTTTTCAACAATGATTTGGATGTGGGGGTGAAAAGCTCGCTGGCCAAATTTGCGGACAACACCAAGTTATGGCGGAGTGTGGTCATGCCAGAAGGTAGGTTGCAGATACAGGTGGACCTGGACAGGCTGGAGAGCTGGGCGGACCAGAACCAGATAAAGTTCAACACTCAGAAGTGTAAGGTGCTCCATCGGGGGGCAAACAATCCCTAACATACCTACAGGCTCGGTGGTGACAATTTGACTTGCAGCATGGCCAAAAGGGACCTATGGGTAGTGATCGACCATCACATGAGCATGAGCCAGCACTGCGATGCTGTGGCCAGCACGGCAGACATGCTGACATGTACTGACCGTTGCATCTCATGCAAAGCTAAGAAAGGGAAACTCCCACTGTACTCCTCACTGGTGAGACTGCACCTGGAGTACTGCATCCAGTTCTGGGCCCTGCACTTCAACAAGGACATGGAAAAACTTGAGAGAGCTCAGAGAAGAGCCACCCGTATGATCAGGGACTTGCAAGACAAGCCATATGAGGAGAGGCTGAGGAACTTGGGCCTCTTCAGCCTACAGAAGAGAAGGCTGAGAGAGGACCTGGTATTGGCTTACTGCTACAACAGGGGAGTACATCAAGAACTCGGTGAACAGCTGTTCACCAGGGCACCCCTGGGAAAGACCAGGAGCAATGGATACAAACTCCTGGAAGGCTGCTTCAGGTTCAGTTCCAGGAAACACTCCTTCACAGTCAGGGTGTCCGGACTGTGGAATAAACTCACTCCAGTGGTGGTGCGGTCACTTACCCTGGAAATCTTCAAAAGGAGACTGGACGGTCACCTTGCTGGGGTCACTTGACCCCAGTTTAGTTTTCCTGCCAAGTGCAGGAGGACTGGACCTGATGATCTACAAGGTCCCTTCCAGCTCCTAACAATCTATGAATGCTTACCTCTGAAAGCATACTACTGCAAAACCCAAGACGCAAGGGGAGAAAGTGAGCTACCCTACCTAATAGTGGCCTAGCCCAGAGGTACACTGGGAAGAACCGCCTGGAAAATGCTGCACATTCTCATGACTGCTGGACCCTGGCCTCATGAGAATGCTCAGGCTCCTTTAGGATTATACAACTTGTGGTGGTAGCAGCAGATGGTGGGTTTGTTTGAATGGCATTAAGCCCAGCACTTATACTAACTGGTTTTGACATAATTCGGCTATCTAACCTCCTTTGGTCCAGGATGAAGTAGGAGGACAGTGAACTCCCAGGAGCCTTTGAAAAAACAAAAAACAAGACACAAGCACACACCCTGAAAACAGAAAGCTCAAGGAGGGAGCAACACTAAGTTGAACTCTCGCTTTGCTTAAGATCTTCCTCATGCCATCCCATCCCTTCAGTCTCCTACCACTCTGAACAGAAAGTCTTCCTCTTCACTGAAGGCTGGTCATGGCATAAGCAACTATAAAGTTACTCAACCTGAGGTAGTATGACTTGAAACACCCATATATTCTGTCCTCCCTCTCCTGGCATCTGCAACAGTGCTACACCTGGTTTCAACAGGCAATACAGCTATCCAGGATCATCTTTCAAGGGTTGCTGTATTAAAGCTCACTGAGTTACTGTATTCTTGCATTTTGCAGCACTGTAAAGACACTTACTTGTTCATCTCTGGATCCTGGGATGCAGCTTGAAGGAAGCCCTTCTGTAAATTACCTGTCACACACCAAATACTAACCAAAAAAGGAACTGAAATGAACTTAAAACAGAAAGAGTCAAAAGAAAAGGAAAAAAAGATTATTCTCTTACTGATGTATGTGGCAAGACGAGAAAAAGGAAGAGTTCAAAATTCCTTTTAAAACTCTGTGCTTCTCAATCTTTACCTATTTGTAAATGCCTTTTGAGTAACCTAATAATGTGTTAATAACCACAAACTGAAAGCTCAACTGCCAAAAGTGATCTGCAAGTTGGACTTACAAGGGGAGAAAGAGGTGTGAAAACTCAAGCCGTGTCTGCATTACAATCTTGCTACCCTGGTTAGCAGAGTAAAGCAGGCTAAGTCCCAACTGACAAAACTTGCCTGTTGAAGCCCTTGGTGTGCATGCAACCTTTCAAAAAAGAAAAAAAAAAAGATTACACTATTTGAGATTTTTTTTCATTCATGCCAGACAATGTTACTGTACCAATACGAAACACCTCTTTGCTGGTACAGTAGCACCCACACCAAAAGGACACTGGAAGTATTACTATACCTTGATTCTTACTCCTGGTGTCAACATGGCCTCAACGTAGCCTGTTTACCTATACCAAGCAGCTAACCCAAAATAGCTCTGGACACACAGCACTTCCATGTAATTTCACCCCTGATTTTTTCCCCAGTGTAATTCTATATCAGATTCAAGTTGCACCAAAACAGGGATGTACAGTCTCCATTCCTTGTTTATACCAATGTAAATATATTGTGTTTTTAAGTCCTGCTTTTGCATTTTTGATCAGGATGGTAGGATATTACAAGATAGATCACGTAGATGACAAGATATTAGAACTGGTAGCCAGGGATCTCACGGGAAGGTACTGGAGGACAATCACATGTTTAGCTTGTGACTGCACATTTTCACTAGGCAATTTGGGGTAGCAATACTCATTACCAGATCCCAAGCTGTATGGAAGTTGCTGAGGTATGCAGTGGTTTTCTTGCCATATGACATCAAGAATATACAATTATGGATGCGTGAATGCAGAGCATATTAAGAAAGAACATGGTTGAGCCATAGTTACAACTGCAGTAAAGATAAGCCCTAAAATGGATCCTCCCTGCTCCCAAAAGGAATTTAAATTCCAGTAGAGCAGAAAGAACAAACTCCCATGCCTAAAACATGTAAACTTCCAGGAAACAGCTTTATATGAGATTTCAGGCAGATTTCTTGTTTCACAGCCTATGATGTGTCTTGCTTTTTTTTTTTAATGACTTACACAGCCAACTACATACATACCCTAGTCATCCCTTAGGTAGATCTAATGGGAATTCAGGGGTCCTGAAAAGCAAATAAACAGAGTATGCACAAACCCCACTGGGTCTTCTGCCTCATGTTCTGTTATGCACAGTAATCTTCATGTCCTTTCATGTCTTCTCTCTCAGGCAGAAAGTAGAGAAGTGACAACTGAAAACACGAGGAGCTTTAAGAAGTTCCTTAGTCTTTCCTTAACTAGCTCTCTCTTTCCCCAACTGTCCTTTTTAGTGGCCATTCCAAGTTGTTGCTTTGTTACTATTTGCTTTCAAGATGTTTTCCCCTCAGGCAAAATAAAACCTAGAACTGGATGCAACATCACAGCCTCAGATTGCTATGGTTATAGAACATACTGCACTGGTAACAAGACAGCATATTTTTACAGGAATTTTGTATCATTCAGACTGTGCTGTTACAGAAAATTGCTCCTAGTTTGATTTTGAAGAGTAAAAGGGGGGAAAAAAAACCCATGTGAGTCTTATTTGAGAACAAGTCAAAGGGGCCAGAACTCGATAAAAGAAGTATTTTAGGGGGCCCCCACAACAAGATTACAAATATGCAGTCACAAAAGATTACTGATTATTTCTAAATTGCTACATAATTGTGCTTGAGCAGCTAAGCTTTCATTAAAAAGTAAAGTCTCCAAGCCCTCATGTTTACCAAAGAAAACCCCCTTCAAAACATGACTCAAACACTGAACACTACAGCACAATCCAATGAGAGTTAAAAATAGATCAGGCAGGCAGGACTTGGTGGTGGTGATGTTGTACACCCAGTACTTACAAGTCATTTAGAGTACACTGAGGGTAGAGGGAATGACTGGAAGTTGCTAGTATCTCACAGCTGGGTGGTGGCCTGTCTGAAGGAAGCTGGGGGCCTCAGGCCAAGCCCCACTGGTGAAAAGTCCACATTATAAGAACCACCCTTGTGACTGGCACTAATTAGCAGCCTAATTGATAGTTTCTGCAGAAAATGACCTACCTCAGCCATAGATGTTGTCCCTTCAGGTCAGGGTGGGGAAGTTTGGGCTAACATTTGCCTGTCCTGTATTTGCTGTGGGGATAAACAGGGCTTCACACTGCAATTTTATACACAAGCCATGCCCTGCTTGACTGGAGACATGATTCCTTCTGTTCTCGAAGCCAATCAAAATATATCAAGTCAATAACACAGCAGAGCAAGGCTCTTCATTGTTTTGACAATAATCATCCCATGCAATGGGCAAGTCTCCATGAGGTATAATAGACAAAGCCCTGGGACAACAAAAATCACAGGATCAGTGTCTCCTGCTCTGACAATAGAAAGCATTGTGGCTTCACCTCAATGTTTATTTTTCTATTAGCTTTATCCCAAAGTTACTGCAATGATTTATGCAATCAAATATATATCTTTTTTTTACCACCTTGTTCTGACTGACATTCTTTGAACACATCTGGGATGTTTGCTCTTTTGCTGCTTGGCCAGGATAGTACAAGTTAAATAAAATGAGTTTGGTGTCATAATATTAATTTACCAACAGAGGAAAAAAAGACTCACAAGCAGATTTCTTCCCTTCTGAGGAAGACTGAGGAACAGCACTGAGAACTTAGTAACAGGGCTCCACAGGCCAGATCTGGCTCATGGGCCATATGTTTCACACTCCAATGTGGGCATACTGCTCCAATGTGCCTGAACCTGCAATATCTACATAATTCAATTAACTAGATGTAAAGCCTATAAGGTGTCATGGCTTCAAAATTCAAGCCATTAAAATTCATTTGTTACCAAATTCACTTCCTGTAGTTTCCACAGAACATAGCATTAGATAATGCACTACATGGACTTTTTAGCTCTCCTAGTAATATCTGATCTATATCCCACTGTTAAATAAAAAATGCCAGGCTAAGTGAAACAGGGAGCATCTACACGTGCCCCTGACTGTGGATTTGGTACTGCTGTGCAAGTACTAAATGACTGTGCAGTATGTGCTGATACTGCATAGTCCTGGCAGCGCATATGGTTACTTTTAGATGCTGTGTTGTCGTAGCGATGAGCTTCAGAGATGTAGCTCATTGCCATAGTGCTGGCGGCAGGACTTATGGCTGCCTGTGCTATATCGCCATAGCTCGTCGCTACGGTGACAAAACATCTCATGTAGATGCACCCACAACGAACCTGTTCCCATGCAGCAAAATTTGTGTTGTGTTCAACAAGCTTTAGTACCTTGGTTGTCAGCCAGAAAGTTGAGATTCATAACCAAGATCCGAGTTCCACTGTTTTATGTGAACACTGGGTGTATAGCTTCATCCAAAGACTTCTTGGCTATGGAGCCATGTCCTCTCCACCTCTCTTCTGCCTGTACTCAAGCCACTTCCAGCTGCCTTCCTCCAGCTCCAAATGACAATCTGTCTGTGAGATCCATTTCCTATGATTTATGTTGATCTGGTCCAAAAAGGAAGGAGCTGGACCCAGAGTGCAACTTCTGTGGTAGGAGTTAGAGAAGAACAGCTAAGGAAGTTAATGTCTGGTATTATCCATTAGCAAAGGAATCATAGAAATCACAGAGAAGTAAGGGTGGAAGGGACCTCCAGAGGTCATCTAGTCCAACTGGGGAATTGAACCAGAGACCTTAGTGTTATTAGTACCAGATAATAAAACAAAATCTAGGACACTGGTTGGCATGTCTAAGAAAGTAGCATTCACAAGGCCAATGGGTTGAGTGTGCTGAAGTCAGTAGTACAAAATCAAAGGTGGAGAGGAGCCAAGAGAGCAGTCTCCATTCTCCTGTGGTGCTGCATTTTTCCCTGTAGCCAAACAGCAGCAGTAGCTGCATCTTAAGCAGTCACATAACTTGCATCGGGACTTGAATGGGACTGTATTCAAAGTTCAGTGCAGTGCCTTCATCACACGCAACAATATTCCACTTAATGAACCAAATCCTGCATTCCCTTTTCAGGAAACTTTCTCAAAGAATTCAAGAGAAGGTCTGCCTGAGCAAGGGCTACATGATTTGACTCAGTGCATTGGTAATAGATGTTCTATCTGGATCTGGAAAGTTGGAGTTAGGTGTACATGCTTTTTCTGTTGCTAAATGATGTGTATGTGCTTAGCAACATCTGTATTCAGAGCAATTCAGTATATTTGCAAACCCACACATACACCTACTGAGATTGGTCCTGCTGATATCCGCATTCTTCAGCTACCTGCATGGATGTCCATTCACCAGTGATGGATGCTCCTAACAGGTTTTGCACACAGTACTGCTTTCTTAAAAGACATAAAGGCCTCCCCATCTCAGCATTGTGCATCTGTCAGTGTATTATGCTATAAGGTCTCTGGCTCTTCTCTTTCGGTGGCCCTCATGTGAGAGAAAGGGAGCTCACTCCAGAGGCAGATGGATCTAATAAGCATTAAACTTCCCAAAATGAGATTTGCCACGCTTCTTCAAAGAAAAACAATCCCTTAGATTTGGAGCTCAGTGCATGCGAGAGGAAGGGGAGCTGGGGAGAGAAGAAAGATCGCTTAAAGGACCCTTAAAGAAATTACACTAATAAGATGACCCCCGCCCCGAGCATCAGCAATGCTGGAATCTGGCTTTTGTTTCTGGATAGATGAAGATTTTGTAATGATTAGGAGGACAATTCATCTCTTCTGCGGGCTATGCTTACACCCTCATCTCCTGCTGGAGGGGAACTTATTCACACTATAAACATGTCTGCTTTAGAGGAAATAAATGGGAAATAAAAGTGTGGACAGTGGTCTCTCCTTGTAAGATCCTGCACTGGAGGGTGGGCTGGGCTGGGCTGGGCTGGGCTGTGCTGCCCTGCATGGGGGAAAAGGGGGACAGAGGGGTATACATCCTTTTTATTACATTTTAACTCGAGCTGCCATGATTCTCATATCAGCTCCTGATTCCCACCAACTGCCACCCTACTTCAGTGAAAAGAAAATGGAAACATTTCTGGGTTCATTAATTCTATAGCTCCCTTTTTCTGTATAACTCATGAGCTGCATTAGATCAGACTTGGAGAGAAAGAGACTCAGAAAGCAGCTTTACAAATCTATGGCATTGTTATTCACTAACAAAGAAAACTCTCCTTGAACAGAGAAAGGGGGAGTACAGATGCGAAGCCAAAACTCTCTCTCCATTTATGAAGTCAGACATACTGAAGTAATCAGAATTTACCTACCCTATAACCATACACATCACCTTTTATTCACTCAGCCCTTTGCTTTATGTCCCAGCCCTTCCTAGGATTCCTCTGCCCTCACCCCCCCCAACTTTTCTTCAATTCTAACATGAAATAGTTAAGCTAAAGAGAAAAAGGGGCAGGTAGAATGGGAAGAAATGTCCCAAAAGTGAGCTTTTCCAGTAAGCGACATTCACATGGCATTCTGAACTGAGCTCCATTTCTCAACTGAAAGGTCTGCCTACACACCAGCTCATGTTAAATATTTTATTTGAAGAACCCAAGTTCCAGGAAGAAGTGTAGTCTTGTGGTTAAGGCACACATCTGCGACTCTGGAAATAGGGGCTCTATTTCTAGCTCTGCCACAGACATTCTGTGTGACTTCAAGTCATTCACTCACACTTTTCCAAGTTGTAAAATAGGAATAATAATACCCTGTATGCCATTTAGGTGCACGGCCCCTGGATGCGGGGGGGAAGGGGGTGGGAGGGAAGCCTCACACTTATCCAGTGCATGCACCAAACCCAACCATGCCCTTAACCAGCATTATTTATAGTTCTGTGATATTAGCTCCTCTCAGACTGACTACCTCCCCTTATTTCCAAGGCTTCAAAGAGTCAGTTTGGAGGGCTGTTATTAGAAGCCTTGAAAATTAGGGGAGATAGCAGCTGTAAACAGACCACCTCCTGTCATTTTCAAGGCTTCTAATAGATGTTGCTTCCCCTTTAACTATTCTGGAGCAGTTTAACTAAGTACAAGTAGTTATAAAGTAGACAATTACTGTTACCAGTACAAGTTACAAAGAATGGGGCTGGAAGATCCTCTGTACTTAAGCAGTTTATATACTAATGGACTTCCAAATAACCAGTGCTTGTTGCAACCTAGACAACAGGCAACAAACTGGGACTGACACAGTGTTATGCAGTTAAGCAAATTACCTGCTTACCCCATAGACACAGTAGCAGAGTGCACTGTACTTAGCTCAATATAGCATTTGCAAAGGTTTTTGAGAGCCTTAAATAGAAAGTGCCATCCAAAGAATGAAAAAGAAAAATAAGGGGTGCACAGATATTTGTGCCCACATACTTTGGGGAGGTTTTAGGGCCTCCACAAAAGGCATGTGAGAATGTAAGGAAAATTATTTTTTCCATCTGTCCTCCCCACCAAAAACTAACTACTCTTGTTTTCAAACGCTGGCAACCATAAGGAAAGCCAGCATTTATTTTATTTAAACAGGATCTATCAAAGAGCTTTCAGAAAGGGACCTGTGGAATATACCTGAAAGCAGGGTTAAGAGAATTAAAGAGGCCTAACAGGAGCAAAGAGGATAGGAGCTCTGCAGGGTGGGAAGGGTGGGAAGTTAGGTGGTGCTGACAACACAGGAAGTTCAAATGATACAGTGTGAAGGTGTGGATCTTGCAGAGCAGGCTAGGAAACAAAGCACATAGCAAAACAAGATCTCATTCTTCCCAGTAATAAACCTTGCCAGGAATTAAAATGACCTGCTGAGGTCATTTTAATGCCTGATCTGCAGGAATGGGTGGGAGATCTATGGGGCCAACAGGAATTTTAAGTGAGCAATACATATGCATGTGGCTTGATGGGTAAAGAACATAACAGACAAGATCTCCTCTTTCCTCAATGGAATAAACCTTGTCAACACACTACTCATCTCTTGATTTTATCACTTCAGCCTTATCCACTTCCTGCCCCACCTTCAACTGCACCTGCACCTAGGGTGCAGACAGAAGTGCAGCTTCCCACTGTAAATCAGAATGTTTTACAGGAAATGTTCTGAGTTACAACGATACCCTGGACCAAACAAAAGTTCACTGTTGGTTCTGGGAGAAAGGAAATCTAGCTGGTGGCTGGAGCCTGAAGCTGGTTTACCTAGCAATGGCCCCTCCTCCCTCCCAGCCCTCACTGTTTTCAGAATGGGAAAGAGGTAAAGGGAGCTCATTCTCGGGTTCTCCAGGTGGCATTGGAGGGCAGGGCAGGTGGATTGGAGCCCCCCCCCCCCCCCGGACCAGCGTCGCGAAGAGGAGG
>NW_005842061.1:323595-325666 GCF_000455745.1 Alligator sinensis | reverse complement strand
GGGGCCCCCCCCCCCCCCTGTACAGAGTCTGGCAAGAGAAGGTGAAGAAAACTTTAGCTTCCCGTCTCTTTCAGCAACAGCCTTGGAGACTTTCAAATGAGTCAGATGGAAGGGACAGAGAGGTTTTCAGAGTGACTAGTGATGCAGAAAGACGTGACAATTTTTGCCTGATCTGGCACCTGAAAGTGCACTACAGCCATAACCATTTCATGAGGGTTCAGATGAAGATGTTACAAAACATAGCATCTTCAGTAAGTTCTGTCTGTGCTGTCTCCCAGCCTGTCACCATTTTCAGAATGAGGGAGGGGAAAGGGACTGGAAGAAGTTCCACCTGGGATTTTTTCAGCCCCCACTGGAGGGTGGGAAGGGTGGACTGGAGCCCCCACATCTCGGAGGAACTGAAAAACCCCAGATTGAACTCCCTCTGCTGCCTTTCCCCCCTCCCATTCTGAAAATAGTGACAGACTGGGAGACAGCACAGACAGAAGTTATTGAAGATGCTGTGTTTTGAAACATCTTCATCTGAACCTTCATTCAATGCAATGAAGGTTTGATTTTTGTGGGATCAGACCCTTTTAAAGAGCTTTTCAGCTATGCACTTCTGCTTGGTCACAGCTGTAGAGTGCTTTCCAGGGTCAGATCAGGCAAAATTGTCACTTCTCCTGCGCCCCTGAAATCCTGTTTGTCCCTTCCTACTGACATATCTGAAAGTCTCCAAGGCTGTTGCTGAAAGAGACAGGAAGCTGAAGTCTTCTTCACCTTCTCTTGCCAGACTCTTTACAGTCAGGCCTCATCTCCAGTCTCACTTCCTCTAGAACTTCTCCTTTTACCTGTACCCTAATCAGTCCTCTTGCTTTAGTCCTCTACTTATTGCCACCACTTCCACCGTTTCCTTCCAATCCTCCTCCTAAAACCCACCTGCTCAAGCAGTCCTTCCTAGTCAAGGCTAGTATCCTGTTCTGCCCTACCATACATATACTCAAAGCATTCTGGGGCAGGAATGTATCTATACAAGTTTGTACAATGCCATATAAGTTTACAGGCCAAGCTGGGGTTTTTTTGTTATAAATGGTAATGGGGAGTTAACATGACCAAATGGGAACTCTGAAAGATTTGTGAGATCAAGGATCACATTGCATCACAGAGGAAACTAAACCAACCTCGTAGGACGGAGTACAGGTCTTGAAGAAAAATATAGCACAGATTGCAAAGTGCACAGAGAGCATGGGTAACCTTGTAATGGTTGTGAGGTGTTCATGAGATGCTGGACTGGGGAGAAAAATCACACAGGATTAAAGTGACCGAGAGAAGAGTGTAGGACCTGGGATATGTTAGAGAAGGCCCTACATTAGCTACTTAGCTCATATTCCCCTTCCTTTTCTTGTTTTTAAAGTGTTTCTTCAATTTGCCTGACTTAATTTAATTTCTATGTGATCTCAGGGTTTGTGCTACATCTTTCCCTTCCTAAATTCACTGACTCATCATAAAGGGACAGCCCTAAGTATCTGCCTGCTCATGCGGGATTCTTGCACTTCCACATACAGTCTGCCACAGCCCATTTCATGACCAGCCAGGCTTCCCAAAGGAATGGGTTAGCAATGGCCTGCCATGAGTGGAGGCTGCAGTGGGAGTACAGGGGATTTTAGGATTTTACTAAAAAGTCTTCAATTTGGCAAAAAACACAGGGGGACTAGAAGAATGTCTTCCAACAGGCTGCCACTGAGCAAAACACAGAACATCCCGGCAAAAGTGCCAACAGCCCAGCCTAGTCATTTAAAAGTTTGAGGTGAAGGGAGAAGCAGGAGGAAGGAAGTGGGGAGAGAGAGGTTTGGGATTAAGAGAGGGCTCTTTGCCCCTTCTCTGTGTACAATGCAGGTTCAAGTACTAACAGCCCTAAGCATTCCACAGCTAAACAGGCCCCCCAAAAGCATTTGATTTTAAAATAATAATGCATTTTGGGTTCCCTGTTTGCCTTCTGGGTTCTGAACCTTTCATGCACACTGTGGTCAGGTTTTCTATTTTCTAGGAAACCACAGGCATGAGAAACTTACTTCAAAAAAGAAAAATAGAG
>NW_005842061.1:314524-323564 GCF_000455745.1 Alligator sinensis | reverse complement strand
AAAGGGGGGGGGGGGGGGGGGGGGGGGCAGGGAAGGGAGAAGTTAAGATGCCCATGCAGCGCTGTGAACCTAAAAGCTGGGGTTTTAACTAAAAGAACAACTCACCACCGCACACTAAATATTAATGCACAACTCCCACTGATTTCATCAACATTGGCAGCCTCTATGCAGTATGAAAAAGAGTCACAGACCAACATCTACTCTGGTCAATGAACTCTTTGCTTGATAGGAATCCCAGATAGGCCGCCTCAGCTGGAGAAAAAAAATAGTTGGCTATGATATGGGACAAAAATCTTACTAGGTTTTATTTGTTTACATATATTTAAAAAACTTAAATTTTATCTGAAACAATTTCTATTGCTGTGTGAAATTTTCTGTGTTTTGATTTTCAAGGTTATTTTTGTCAACATTTTGATAAAGGAGTATATTTTTTCACAAACAATCATGGCAATTTCTTCCACATCCGGATAACTCAAACTTGGCAACATTTTCTGAATTTCAAAATTTTAAAGTCAAAATTTTAAATTTGACAAGCAGGGCAATTTTCTGGCAAGTTTCACACACACAACTCCCCCCTCCCCCCCTCCGCATATCTCAATCTGTTCTAATAATTTCAGGTTGTACCCCCCACCCCTCCCCCAGTCTCCTTTGCTTCCCTCACATAATAAAAACCAATAGGTATGTTTTTTAATAGATACATTGAGGAAACTAAAGATTTGATTTCATTTGGAGACATGTAAAACATCTTATTCTAAATGTTGATGCTTTCTAACATACCTTTGGTTATTAAAACAAAGGAATTTTAGGAGTCTTTTGTATGTGGCTTACTTTCTGCATCTCTCTCCCCATGACCAGTCACACTGCACTTACCAGCTTCCCTTATTTGCCTCGAGGATTCCCTTTCTGGTTCTCAAGCACTAGCTCAGCAGGGCTCTTGAGCTTGTACTTCCAACACTGCAGCAAAATGGCTAAAAGCTGTCTGTCCTACCTCAGACCCCTCTCCTACCTCAGACTCCAAAACCAATAATGTTTTGAGATGCTTGCCCATGATGTTATAGTGTTCCTAGACATTGTCCCATTTATGATGGAGGCTATAAAATTCTGACAGAAACACTGAGCATCGATAGCACAACTCTAGCCCAGGGCCTCTCCCATAGCAGACTCCATAGGAGGAATTCAAATCTATGAAAGAGAAAAATGACAGCTATCATCGGGAGTGTTTAAACTGTGCTGTGGGTGAAAATACTATATAGTATATCAAAGACTGGGAAGGCAGAAAACAAAAAATCCACTCCCCCATAACCCAAACACCTTGGGGATAAGTAATGCCAGCTGCCCTTAATCTCTTCCACCTTTATCTTTCTTCCCTTAAAAACGGAATGCATTTAACATCCATCTGAGAAAGAAGGAAATTGCCCCTGCTGTTTCTTCTCTAACAGGTACTGCACAGTGTGCCTCTATATCTGTCTCTTCCCAAGCAGCCAGCAGAGGGGGGTCAGTTCAATCACAATGGAGCCTAGAAAGGCCCCTGGGGAAAAACAACCCTTTTGGGGACACACAATACAGGTTTTCATTAACAATCAAATCAGTGCAACAGCTCAGCCTCAAACTAGCAAAATAAACTGAGATCAAGGTTACCAAGCAGGTCAAGGGGAAGTCGCTCACTAGCACTCTCTACAGCAGGGGCGGGCAATTATTTTGGGCAGAGGGCTGCTTACTGAGTTTTGGCAAGCCATTGAGGGCCGCATGACAGGCAGCCCAGGGCAGATAAACATTACTTTTCTAAATTTTTTAGGGGCCCCGTGGGCTGGATAGAATGGCCTGATGGGCTGCATCTGGCCCCCGAGCCGCATTTTGCCCACCCCTGCTCTATAGCCATCCTAAATCCTGAGCACCTGGAAGAAAGGTTAAGGGACCTCAGAGTATCATTAGACCCCTATAAAATGTAGACACAAAACACCAACCACTGCACTTGGAGGGTGCCCTCCCCTTACAACCACCATGCCACCTCCTACACCCACACACTAATCCCCTGATCCTTGAAGCTCCCACGGAAAGCTTTACTACTGTCAAACTCAATTACTTATTCTTACATGAACCCACACACAAAATATTGGTCATGAAGGAGAAAGCATTAAAGTATCATTAAAGCACCCAAATCACAAATACTTAGAACTGCTACCAGGCCATGCATCAGTATCAGCATCACAGTTTCCTAAGGGCACCATGTTTATAGAACTGGGAGGAGACAAGCAAGGGTGTCAATGAAGAGGAAGAAGAAAGTGAGGATGTCATTACATGGGATGGAAGCAGGGAGTGTGTGTTAGTGTGTGTGTGTGTGGGGGTGTAATTTGCATTTGTGAATGACTGTCAGGATATTTGGGGAGGGAAGGAGTGCCATACAGTCAGCAACAAAGTAGTGTTTGCTGAACAGCACTGAATTAAATCCACATTGCTAAAGAGATGCTAATGAGTGTTTCTTTGTTGCAGAAGGGGAAACGCATGCGTTTGCACTGATTCTAGCCTGTTACCTAGAAGTGAAAGAAGAGGCAAACAAAAGAGAAAGAAAGATAAAGAGAAAGGGAAAGACAAGACATGGGGGGAGGAGAGGGAATAGGTTTGTGATTTATGCCTCCACTTCAGCAAATGTTTTAGCTAACATTAGCATTGCTAAAGCTGAAAGGATATAAGTGAATAAGAAACAGCAGGAACCTGTGGCTTTATGGCACTAACATCTGCTGTAATGAACTCCTCACAGACTCCATACAGCCCCTTCCATCATCACTTCAGTGCGCTCGGCTTCCTGCCTGTTTTCCAGATACATTTCCAGCAAATCCTGCAACTCAAATATTAGCAGCAAGGGCGCCACTATTGGTGATGGCATCAAGCCAATCAGCCCCTGCGTTAAAAAAACAAAACAAAACAAAACAGTGCACACAACAACAAGGAAAACTAGCTCAGAGTATAGAGTTCCCTGTGACACTACAGAGATCGCATTCCCACATTCTGCCCTGATCCAGCCAATGCCACACCACACCATCTGACAAAGTAGGCTGTTGCCTATGAAAACTCATCCCTCTCTGAACCAGTAAAGTCTCTAAGACTAGGAACATGTTGCATTTTCCATAGGACAAGCTGTGTCTATGTTGGCCCAGGAACAAAAAAGTCCCAGGACTGACATGTTAACACATCACCCTTCCAATTGGGGTTGAGTGAGCAGTTGAATGTACTGCCACTTTTCTGCCATTGATTCAGTGAAGCAATCTTGGGATAACTGTTCGTAATGTCCTCGGACAAACTGTTTGCATATCTTATCCCCTGAATGTTTTTTTAAGGTTTGACCAGGGACATCTGAACAACTGCACTTTGTCCTGGGAGAAAATGGTTTCTCAGGACAAATGTTTGTAGCTTAAGGCGTCGCCCTCCCTTACCTTCTGAGTTCAAACTAAAACAGGTAATCGTCTCTCAACAAACCACAAATAAGTAGGCTATGGATTCAGGGAGGCGTTAAACTGCCCTTACGATGAGAAAAAAAAATTCATTGCAAAGATCATCTAACTGAAAGGTCTGTTCCCTGCAATTCCTTCAGTCACATGAGCCTGCTTTCCTGACATGAAAATGTTTTTATACTGGCACAGCTATTACAACAATGGGAAAATGAGCTGGATTCTAATCTGGTTTGTACAACATCAAAAGAACTGTCCTCAGGTTCTAGCTGTAGCATCTTTATGAATGGTGATAAATGGCAGAAGAGACAGCTTGACTTTTCAGCCTGCATTTACAGGGTCAGCAGTTAAAGTCTTCTGGTTTGCAAGGGGACAAAATGTAACCAGCAGTCCCAACACTGAGACCTGGAGTCTCACAATGTCTCTCTCAAAGATTCAGTTTTCTAGAAACATGTTTAGAATTTCATTTTAAGAAACCTCTTGTGCAAGTACCATGAAAGGGGAGAGAAAATCTGATTCTTATTTTAGGAAAGGGACCCACTCCCCAAAGCAGGAAAAATATTCAACAGAAGAGAACTTCAGCTACCACTAATTTCAATCAAACAACTCTTCTGCAAATGCAGATCCTGACCTCATTATAAGGAATGGGTCATTCCAACATCCGTCCCTCTACTATATGGTTGCAATGATATTTGAGGGGGAATTCTTCTGGGATTCCGAAAAATAAGTATGTAAAATTGCACAGGAACCTACTGTTAGTTTCAGATAATACTGCCAGATAATTCTGTTATTACACTTTCCCTTATCAAAAGTTTTCCTGACAGCTACTGAAAAATAAAAGCCAAACTGAAAAGCATGCATCCTCCATTGTTACAGCTCTCTAGCTCAGAGGATCCAAAAGATACTGGTAGCTGAGTACCAGGTGCAATGCTGCCTGGAGAAAAATATTCTCTCCTACATCCATATCAGCCTGTGATCTGATGGGAACAAGGAGTGTCTCTCCACTTTCCCATAACTTGGTGGGGGAGAAAAAAGTGAGGTAGGACCCTTTTAAAATGAAATGAAAGTACATGCCTGATAGCACTGGAAAAAACTTGCATAGTGCAGGCTGGTCCATGAAAGCTTTCAACATCCGGCTCTGTTAATACACCTCAACCCTGACCTGCAGCACCCCTACTATAGCTATTTTAATTCTAGGTCCCCACAGACTCCTCCTCTGTCAAGCAGGATAAAATACTAGTATATTTGTTCATCCCCCACCCCCAACAGGCTGTATGTAGGCCCATATGTTCAAACAGAAGCAATGCTGCTACCTTGCAAAAAAACAATCATAGGTTCACACTGTTTCCAGTACAGCGTGCCAGTCAGTTTCACAGCATCACACTCCAGATTTTCATAACGGCTATGCAACCCACATGCAGTTGGCATTTGGGGCGGGAGGAGGTGGGGAGGGAAGAGAGAGGGGGAAATGTGTCCTAGAGAGCCTGCGATCCTTGTACCAAGTTGCACATGCCACTCCTAATAAAAAACAAACACACAACAAAACCATCCCGGTGTCAGAGAACTGCAAGGAACTCCCATCAAACAGAAGCCTTATGATCAGGATGGAAGCAACGCCTTCTGGAACTCAGGCAGCATATGCATTTCTGTGCTGATGGAAAAACCGAAGTCAGAGGAACAAATGCTCCTACAGTTTCTAGATTATACATTCTTGAGAGAGAGGAAACCCCCCAAAGAATCTTCATTCAGCAACACAGCACAGCAGAAAATACTGGTTGTCTGCTTTTAAAAATAAAAACAAGAATTAGACTCTATTTCTAGGCTTTAAAGGCTTTAAGTTTTGGCTTGAGAGATTTTTTTTCTTTTCCTTTTTTATTTATTTAATTATATTTATTTTTCATTTAGTGCTAGCAAAAATAAAAGTCCTGGCATTATGGCTGATAGAAGGACAGGAGCTGTACAAAGTTCCCACACATGCAAATCTACCCAATACACAGAGCCTCCATAAAGCTTTGCCCATGTACTTCAGTCCTGACCTGCAGCAACTCAATCTAATATGCTCCCTGAGCCCTATAGTTCCACCAATGTACTTAAATCCTGACCAACAAAACCCCTGCTAATGCAATACTCCTACCTCTGCTCATCTCTGCCAAAGCACTGAAATTCTGGCCCAGAGCACCCCTCATATATTCCAACATGTTGAGCCACCCTGAAGCACACCCACTGCTAGTCCTGCCAAAAATATTTATAAATCTTTTATTCTTTGCTTGCTTTCCTCCCGCAAGAAAAGCAGACAAATGTTCTCTCTTATGGCCAATTTGAGAGGAAATTCATTTTCACTTGTCCTGATCCAAGATTGAAACATAATGTTTCAACCTAGAATGTCTAATCTAGAAAGCAAGAAGCTACTCAATGAAGCCAGCGCGCACACTCTCTCCTTTCTTCCTCTTTTAAACCATACCTGTACAAAAACTAAATCTTCCAAAGGAAAGTGCCATTCTGTTGCTGCTGCAATGGCACTTTCATTTTAATGAGAAATGATATTGTCACTTGAGTTTTCCATTTGTTGAAGTGAGCTGGATAGGTGTATTGTCAAGACAGGAAAAAAAATCTAATTAAAAAACTCTCTTTCAAAAATTCCTCCTCATCTTAATTACATTTTAAAGGAAAGGCTTAATTCATTTTCCTCTAAGATCAACTTGTCAAAAAATGCTTTCAACAACAAGACATTCAGTTTTGGTAACCAGTAGACATACTTGCACACCCCATCATATTCTGCAGCTGCCTTCTTCATAACATGAGAGGGAAACAACCCACTAGATTAGTTAGGCCTCGAAGTTGCAACCAAGATTACAAGCCATCTGCTTGTCACAGCCTGAAAGGCCACTCCAAAAGGTCTGACATTTATTGTTATGGTCTCATCCAAACTCCACAGCCATCAAACTTTATAGTTCCTCACTTCTGAGATCTACAATTGAAAACATCTTTTTATATCTGTGCTTAAAAGAGGAACACACTAGCACCTTTCCTTTCCCATTGCTGGAGGTTAACAAAAGATAAATGGTGCAGAATCAAGAGATACAGACAGCTGAGGTATCAAAAGGAAAATTCTTCTGTGCAGCACAAGGATGAATTTTATGATAGGCATTTTAGAGAAAGCAGGATAGTAAACTGTGGAGCATCTATCTGGGTGGAAGAGACAGAGAATCACCACACGCATACAGACCATATAGATGTCTCAGGCTCTTAAGACTTGTTTATATGCATGAAACTTGGAAGCCTATTAGAAAAGGCCAAGATAGTTTAAAAGTCTAGCCAATGATAGCCTGACTTATCAAATTCAGATACAATACAGTATGAAGGTAACTCAATTTCAGGTTAGATTTAATGTAAATGCAGTATGTAAGGGAGTTCTTAAGAGTTCAGTTGGATCATAACAGTTACCACCTTCATCAGTTTTATCAGCCTAGTACAAAGAAGCCCCTGCATTCACACGTCAAATTATGCTTCTAGGGATCACTGATGTTTAAACAAAAGTATGATTTTGTAATCAGGAATATACATTTTTCTAGGCCAGCAAAAGTGAAACATTATTAAGGGTAGTATGAATCATAAAGCTGGAGATAAGAGCAGGAGCCCCATCTCAAGACTTTCATTCACAGGATGGAGCCTCCCTACCTTCCTGCCATCAGATGTCCCCAAACCATTCTCATTGGAATGCAAGTTTGTTATTAACATTAATCAAAATTAGGACTGCTCTGCCTGTTCAGTACTCTCCATATTAACTTGGGCCTGATTCTATGCTCTCTGCACATTCCAATTTTCTATTTATTTCAATGGGTGATTTGGGCGTTGAGAGAATGCCAAACTGGATTCTGGGTTTGGAATGCCCGCTGCTTTGCCTTGCTGTATGTCTCTTTAATTTAATAGCACATTCATATACCGACCCTGTCCGTCCTCAAAACCAGTGCTCCTATTTCACATTCCTGAATCTCTTTAAACAATGTTCTCCATTCAGCACAGAACCTTCCCCCTATCATTAACTTCAACTTCAAAATACATCTTTAAATACCAGACTCTGCACAAATTATAATTAACCAAGATAAAACTGTAAATACTATAACTTTTTAGAACTGTAGTAAACCTCTCGCAAAAAAATTCACTCACTTGTGAGAACAGGGAAATATTAGTTGCTTTTACAGCACAGCAACCATTGTCAATTAGGAAAGGTTTAATTAGCCACAAGCTGCCATAAAAATACTCTTTCATATTTGTCCTTAGATGAAGTCTTAAACTGCAGAACTCTCAAGTATGGAAAAGGCATCTGATGTTCTCAAGTGCTGCCAAAGACAACAAGCAGAACAAAACAAAACAGAAAACATGTCACTGATACACAGAACAGCTTAAAGATGAACTGGTGTTCTCACAGAGGATTAGGTACAGACCTAAGAGTGAAGAAACAAAACCCTCTGCTTGGATGGCCAACCTCAAATCTGCTACACTTCCCCACATCAAAGGATACAAAAGGACAATGAAGCACAAAAATATGAACAGCGCTTGCCCAATCATGTAATGTGTTGTCTCTCCCCCCTTGCCCAAAACTTCATAGAAATCAAAACCTGCGGAGCCAACAGCAATCAGACTGCCCATGTTAATAACTCCCAGAAAGTGAACCCCAGAAAGAGAAGGTTGATTTGCTCCCCTGACTCTAGAGGGAAAACTTTGACTGCCTGCAAAAATAGAATCTGAGGGTCAGGAATACCAAGTCCATGGTCCCTTTTTCCCCTTGCAATTTTTCAGAGGCCTTCAGCTATAATCACCAGATCTAGAGGCCATACTGGTACTGCTCCTTCAAAGGTCAACTCCTTCCAAGTGTTAGCTCAAAGAAGAGAGAGATCCCGAGGAGGGAGAAAACTGTCATTCCTTCCTTTTACAGCCTTACCCGACAGGAAAGCGTCTGGGGTTACATGACTGGTACCAAAGACAAGCCTGACTCCGCAAACCGACTGAGCAGCATCTGGCTGACAAGGAGTCAGAGACTAGGGTGGCGCTGGACCAGGGAACAGGAGGGCCGAGTGAGGCCCTACAAGTGGAAGGGAAGGTATTACCGTAAACAGGAGCCTGCTGCTTACGACAGGGCCCATGCTGCTCGCTCCGCTAAGGTCAGGTAGTCACTGGAGTGGCCTGAAGGACAGCAGCGAGCCCGCCCGCAGGTCCGGGGCTGTTAAAGAGCCTGGAAATACCCTGTCAGAGCCTTGCCCCTGGTGTCTGGGTCTCAGGCGCTAGGACCAAGCTTGTGAAGGGCTTCGGCGCGCTGCGCTTCTCCCTGCCCGCGGCCAGGCGTGGGCCCCGCGCTCCGCTCCCCCCAGGACACGCTGGAAACGAGCTCCAGGGCTCTCGCACGCACAGGCATGGGTGCACCGCGGCCCCGGGGATCAAACAGGTACCGAGGAGACTGGACGAAGTTGGCGCCGGAGGGGCTCGCTCGGCGCCTCGGGGCTGCCCCGGGCGGGAGCGGGAGCCGCCGGGCAGAGCGGGGCGAGCTGCTCCGGGCTTCCCAGACTTGGGGGCCGGCTCCCCCGCCCCCGCCCCGG
>NW_005842061.1:313476-314051 GCF_000455745.1 Alligator sinensis | reverse complement strand
CGCCCCGCGGGGAGGGGCGGGGACACGCACCTGCAGGCCTTCCCCTCAGCTCCTTCCCAGGGGCTCTGCCCTTGCCTCGGGTCACCTCCACCCCACCCCCCTTTGCCTTCCGGGCTGGACGCCCCCTGCCCGCGCTGGCTTGTCCTGGTGTTTCCTCAAACCCGTGGCCACCGCGCTCCCACCGGGCTGTCCCCAAACCCGTGGCCTCCCCGCGCTGCTTGCCTGGCTGGGGCGGGGCCTGCAGCACAGTGCCAGGGGCAGCCCTAGGGCCTGGGAAAGGCGTTGCAGGTTTCCAAGGATTCAAAATACCCCCCACAAAAAAATAAGGGGTGGGGGGGACGCGGCCACCCCCGAGCCCACGCAGCATCTGCCAGCGCTCGGGGCCCCTCGTGGTCCTGGTGCAAACATGACATGAGCCGCGGGAGCTGGAGGGGGCGGGCTGGGAGGGCCGCGACGAGCCCCCAGACAGGCCTTTTATTCGAGTTAAGAAAAGACTGGAGTCACGGGGGGTTTCCAAGCACTAGGAGCCCCCCCGCGCCCGCTCCGCTGACGGGCTTTTATCCCCTGCCCAGCAG
>NW_005842061.1:301879-313241 GCF_000455745.1 Alligator sinensis | reverse complement strand
CTGGTGGGGGAGAGAGAAAGAGGCAGCAAAACTCCCAGGCCTCCCGGCCAGCTCCTCCGCCCGGCCGGGAACGCGCTGCCTCCCCGCACCGGCCGGCGGGAGGGCCTGGGACATCACAGCAATTACTCGGCGCTGCTCAGGCGATTTCAGTGTCAGGTTTCAGGCTTTTCTTTAATTCTCAGGACTGCGGACAGGGCGAGCCATTCAGTGGGGGGATATCTAGGCGCTTCACAGAAACCTCATCCTCCATCATCAAGCAGAAAAACCCCACAGTCCCTCCATAGCTCCCTTGTACAGCTCGCACGGGGAAGTGTTGCACTGACCTGAAGATTGGGGGGGGAGGAGAAACTTTTTGCGCCTGTTTTAACACAAACGGCTCGTTTGTATCTTAACTCGTTTTATAAACAAGACCCCCTACACACACACTCTTCTCTTTCTCTCTCAATTCCTTGCCACCTCCTGCCATCGGGCCGGTCTCCCCTGCTGCCCAGATGGACGTGGATGGAGCGGCAGGCGGGTGCCCCGCGACTTTCTCAAGCCAAGAGGAGTTTAAAATGTTTTGTCAGGGACAACCGGCCCCTCCTCCCCGTCAGCACCCAGGAGCACTTCCCAAGTCCTCCTTGTGATTCACCTCCTCCTCGATTTCACGTGGCGAGAGAAGTAATGGGCCATTCCTGCAGAGCTCCATCCACGAAGCCTCGTGACAAGTTTCGGCTTGTCTCTGTAACACTTCGCACTCTTACAAAGTCCGTGGAGGAGGCAGCGGCTTTTTTGCAGCTTTTTGGTCGTTTCTTGGTTTCCCCTCTTGGGTTTTGCTTTTATTTGTTCTTTCCTCCTCTTTCTTGACACGGTCAGGAATGAAACACAGAAAACAATGATGGACCTGAATGATCAGTGGAGCGTGGGGTGCCAGCAGTCTACTATTTTCTGCCCGGTGCCATTACAGTTTGGGTTGACTGAGGCTAAAAACAAAAGTATTTATTGTTTAGTTGAAGGGAAGAAAAAAAAAAGAGCCCTAGCAAGTAAAAGCGGCTTGATTAACAAATCCCCTCCCAGTGCTGTTCTGCTATGTTACGACGCACGGGGGAGCTCTGCAACTTTAACCACTTCAGCGTGTGCAGAGATGCAGCTACTGCCAGGCAATACACTGCCTTCCAGCCCCTACATGTACTGTTACAAGCTATATGCTTTCTTGACACCTCTGGGAGGAGGCAGCAGATGTCTTTGTTGTAACCCTCAAATATTACTGTACCCAACGAGAAGACAATATAGGAAAAGGAATTTTAGAATAAGCACCAAAGCTCATATGTCTAAAGTTGCAGCATCCAGTTTCTAGGACAGGTGAAGAACTCCAGCCAACTTGAAAATATCTGAATGCCAGCATTGGACTTTAACAAAGGTGAATTGTTAATGCAACACCTTGTTACACATCAGTTTGAAACATGTTGAAGATTTTCTTCCTCTCCACAAGATCTCTCTCTCCATAGTTGCTTCATTTTGGCCAGAGGGCACCCTGGGGATGTGACATGCTTTTCCTGTTGAACATTAATTTATTGTGTCCCACTGTGCCTACAAAAATGCTTACCTAGAGGGAAAAAACACATTGAAAAATATTTTAATGCATTAAGCAATATGTTCCTCCTCTCCCCCTCCCCTTTTTTTTATCATTAACGATGTTAGTGCCACAGGATTAGCTAATGGACTATTAATTCTCTCTCAAGAATCCAACTTTGAAATCCAGGATGCAAAACATCTAGATAAGCAAAAACAGAGAAAATAAACCAGCACACACACAAAGCATGAGATGTAAATGCCACCATGTAGATTCTGAAGTTCAGTATTACAGGCAGGACTGGTAGTATTGCATACTGTTAAAGATGCCCCAAATCTCCCATTATAAGGCTTTATTTTCAGTTACTTTTTCCGTTACTTTGCCAAACTTTAAATGTTTGGGCTGGAAATTTTAATGCCTAATTTCTGCCTCAGACTAAATTCTTTGAAAAATATCAATCAAAATGTCTCAGTAACATTTAAGAAGTCGGGAAACATATATTAAGATTTATTTTAACATGCATCTCAAGACACTTTTGTGGGACATGCTGTAGTCTAGTGTGACAATGCCATTCTTTGGAACAGGGACTTGAAATTTGACAGAGATGGCCCTGGTTTTTGATACGTGCCTTTTACCATCCATTAGAAAATCTATCTCATTTAGCTGAGGAATAAACCTCTGGAAAAATTCAGGGGGGGGGGGTTGTATTTTTTTTGCTCAGAAGAAATCTGCTAAAGACTAAGAGCTAGAATCTTTGAAAATTCTGTCCTCACTGAGCATGGTCCAACCCCTCAACTCCTGTGAGGGAGTGCTGGCCAAACTGAGCATGTGCCATTCTCACAAGGTGTTTGCATCTGACACAACAAACTAACTCTGAGCTAGCTCTGAATGAGGAGTATAACCCTAATAATATTTAGAAATAATTCAAGTAGCTATGCGTGACAGAGAACAATGGAACATGCTTCCAGTTGGGGCTGTGTAGGTATTTAGGAAGACTCTTCCTGTAATTGCTGCTTGCAGTTGTTCCAGGCTGTGCAGGGACTGACCACTGAAATCAAGAGCAGAGGTTCTGTTTCTCCTGTGTTTTTGATGACCCCTCTGCTGGCACCCAGATTGTGTAGGAGGAGGAAGCCATCTGGTTTGAATTCAGAGAATAGAATAGCTGCACCACAGAAGGGAAATAAGAAAACTAGAAAAGGACTCTGCAGAGGCAGGGTCTAGGGTAGATGAGTAAAAACTGACTTGGAATTAGAAGGGAGAGACTGGGAGCTGCTGAGGGAAATAAAGTAGGACTGGGAGCCAGCTGGCTGATGGTGAATGAGGATCAAGGAGGAAGGGGGACAGATCTGACAAGGAGTTAACGTGTAGGGGGAGAATTTGTGCAGGCAATTGAAACTGTGCTTTGAACATATGCCTTGCTGCATGCTCTGAAAAACCAGGTACTGTGCATCACAAATCACACCCTCCAAACCCCAAATTAGTAGATTCTTTGACCTTACTTGCTTTATCCATCAGTCCACCATCTGTAAAATGGTGATGATAATATCTCTTCACCTCACGCAGTTGGGTGTGGCTTATGGCCACAGGCAAAGCCACTGTCTAAGGGTGGAAACATAGTCACCTTTCATCACCTTTGTGTTACCATAAATACTTTTGTGGCAGCAAACAGACAAAGCAAATACATTCATACCCCTCCTTGCACCACAAAGTGAGCTCACAGTGTAGGTGGTATTCATTTGTGCTGCTCTTTAGTGATAGATGTCTATTTATGGCATGAGAACTAAGGCAGCCCAGAGCTGCCTGTTTTTCCCCAGCCACCCAGGGCAGGTGCTCAGGGGGATTGAGGGGCCTGATTTCCAAGGAATGATTAGGCCCCTCAAACCCTGGGAGTGCCTGCCCTGTTTTCCCCACTTACAGAGATGTACCTATGGAATCTCCAGAGGTGTGTGTGCCCACAAACAGGGAAAGCCAGGTGTGTGCTCCAAGGGCTTGAGGGGCCCAATCTTGTGCAGAAATTCCTGGGGTGCTCACAACCTGGCCCCTCGTGCTCTGAGGACATGTTGTTTATTGTCCCACAGCATCAATGGACAGGACAACAGGTGACATGTGTTTTGCCCAATGAAGTGTATCAGCTGTGCATGAACATATCCTAGCACAACTGATCTGCTTCATTTGGCACTGTCTACTCCACCCTCAGTTATATTCACATTACCCCTAATGTTCGTAAAGCTCTCAGATATTTTAGTGCTGAGCACCACAGAAACACTCTTAGGCAATTAACAATTCTATCTTTAGAGCAGGATTTGACTAGAGTGCTATAGATAAGAGTTGGGACCATATACCGAACAAGAAGGAGAAACCAAAATACTGAACAGCTGCTTATTATGTGAGCAGTATTCATTGTGGGCACTGAAGGAGGCAGGGATTCTGTTGGAAAAAAAATTATATGTGATCATGGAGTTAAAGACTTTACCATAATGTATATGTAGAAGGGTGAATTAAGATTGCACTGACAATACAAGTCTGGTATTTCTTTACTGTTGAGTGCCTGACTTTGAGATTTTAATAATGTTCTTTTAATACAATTCTTTTGGTATTTATTCATATATAAAATAAGGATGATAATACTTTAGCCATCTGTATAGAGTACTCTGATAGCCTTTAAAGAAATACAAGTGTCTGTATTGTTATTAATTAATAGGATGATGTACTTTTAAAGTCGTTGTTTCTGGAAGCAAAAACTACATATTTGTACTCAACAGCTATAGATATTAGTGTTATAATGGGAAAAACTTGGTGGAATTTCAGTTGAGATTTTCTTCAACAAAAAAGAATTAAAATAATTATTCTACCATTTTTTTCCATTAAAAAAATTCTGGCAAGAGCTACCATTCAGGAAAGGATTTTTTCAATATTTATACATCAACTCTGGTTTTCCTTTAATTACTTTATTAAATAATAGGCTTAACTCAGCACTCAGGGATGTACAGGCAAAGTGAACCATGAGAGGCCAATGAAGATATTAACCATGGTAATCAATCACAATGTACAGTGAATTGCCTAGAGCTCCACCTCCAAGGTGTTCCAGCACAGGAGAGACCATTCCAGCATCCACAGATGTGTATATAGTCAGATAATGCTGTTAATGATAGCTGTGGACTAAGAACATGAACCATGCAAATCTCCAAAGCAGGAGAATGTGGGAGCATTGCATGGAGGTGCTCAGAGCTCTCCTTCCTGAAGTACATTCGTGAACACTTGCCGGTATGGTTCTGCTTGAAGTGATGCTGGCTGTGGCTGATTGCCACTCACACCAGAACTCTTTACCAATCTGGGGACCACACTGTCTCTTGAGAAAGCATATCACTTTCAGTAGCTGCTGCAGTTTATTCAAGAAAATATCTAGGAGGATTGAACAATTCTAAATATCATGCAGTGATGTTCCCATTTGTACTAGTCTGTATTACGACACTTTAACCCACTGGGTAGTTTACCAGGGCCATGCTTTTTAGCACAGAAGATGACTTATTCTGACTCTCATGCACATCAGAGCTACTATAATGAACAAGGCAGATGGTCCTCGCTCGGAGAATGTCCAGACACTGAGCTTTTGCTGTGCAAGGCAATGAAACCCACCTAATTTGAAAAGCTTTGTCAGGGTTGACAGAAAGGGGTGTTAATTATTGGTTACTTATTTCTGTAAAGTCTCTGTGTAAATGGCAAATTCTGGTCCTCTTGAAGTCATTGCCAAAACTCCTATGGCTCTTCATGGGTTGAAGATTTGGTTTGAGGGATGGTATTAGTAATAGTGCAAGTACTATCTTCATGTAGTATAAACAGCACTATAGCACAGGAGGAGATAACCCTTCTCCTTTAGGGCTGGTTTAACAGGCGAAGCATGGGACAGCTTGCTATCCAACAATTATTTATAGTCCTTTCCTCTTTGGAAAGGAGTACTGTATCTTTTTCCTTGCTTGGAAGTGCATATGTGTACATGCACACAAGCACACACCTGGTAATAAGAAGACAGAGGCTGGAATTACATTATGATAACTCATCAGCATCCCACTGATGACACAAATACTGCCTGAACAAAGGAGCCTGCTCTCCCTATAATGTGTGTGTATCTTCTCTGCAGGCTACTGGGATCTATGAGCTGACAAAGGGAGAGCATCCTACCTTCCTACCTTGTCTTCTACAAGGAGGGGCCACAAAGTGGGCTATGTTGAAACACTGCAGTTTGTTATTAACTCACCTGCTAGAGTCTAAAAGAAGAAAGGTCTCTTCCAGATACTGACACTTATCAAATTAATTCCTTCGGTAAGCTCACCTTTCCAACATGGAAAATGCATGAGCTCTCTTAAAACACTGTCTCTCCCAAGCTGGGTTTTCTCATCCTATATTGTGGTGTCCTCCTATATATAGGTTAACAATAGGTATTATAATCTCTGGCCTCCTCCTTTTCCTTTCTGATTTCCCTGGGTCTCTCTCTAACAAACACATCTAAAAGAACAGTGCCAAAATTATTTTTTGCACTGATCTGAGTATACCGTCTTGAGATTCTCCAGTCACTCTGGTTCTTTCTCTGTGTATACATCATAACTTCACCCCTGCCTACACCTCATAACCTCATCCACTCCTATACCCTCTCTCATCCTCTGTGACCCACCAAGTCTTCCCCAACTGTTTCCTTTTCCATTTCTGTGCCTGTTTTCACAGTGATTCTTTCACTTCCTAATACTGCAAAAAAGTGTCTTAAAATTCACCTGGGCTGTGATGTACTTCCATTCTGAAGACTCACACACCTTAGCCTTCCTGCCAGGAAAGTATTAAGATCACTGATCACTTGGAAATTCTGATCAGCTTTAAGATGGTAACATTAATATACTTAGCTTTCCCTGCTGGAAATGAAGTCTGCCAAGCAGCAGGTGCTTTGCAACATCAAGAAAGATCTGGCAGGCACATTAGGATGTGGATAGGATAGTAATGGAGAGATTTAAAAATATATATATATATTTCTCCACTTCTCTTTAAAAACACTGCTTCTTTTTGACAGTTGCCTTGCCTTAATCCAATTTATCAATTCAAGATGCAGCTGATGACTCTTATGCAAATGAACACAAACCCATGCTTATTTTTTTTCAGTCTTGGTCAACTAGAAAAGCCATTAGCAGGTATGTACAGAGTTAGCTGCGGGCCCTTACCCATTTTATTTCAGGGCTTCTTGGGTCTTCAAGACAATTTGCATAACATTAGCCATAACTACACTATCATGTCTGACAGTCACTCCAACTTAATTAGGCATTTGTAAGGTGAAGGCGCATAGTGAAATTAACACACATGCACACAAACAAAAAGGGAATGAGAGGGAAAGATATTGATAATGTTGGGAAAAATAAAGAAAACAGATAAGCTAAGAACTCCCATGCCAGTGCTTTACTGGAGATTGGAAAAGAGGCAATTCCAGGATATCTCATCCTTCATGTAGGAATCACACTTATAGACACATAATGGACTTGAGTTTTCCCCTTCCTTTCTACAAGGAGTGCTGAGGGGTGGTTGCCCAACTGAAAGCCCTAATTTCTGAAGTTCTCTAGTCACTACAAAACATGTGAAGCCTGAGTACCACTAGTTCAAGCTCCCCCATCCTGTTGTCTTATTGGTGACTTGCACCTGAGTTGGGGGAAGCACACAGCAAAGTGAGATGGTTGTACCACTCTTCATGCCATTCTTTCTTTGGCCCCTGCTTAAGCTGCTAGCAAGGATGCTACCTCTGAGGAATAATTCTGTGATGTAGAGAGGTATTCATTAGAACAGGAGTTAGCAACCTTTTATGGCTGTGGGCCACTACTTGCTATCCAGCTCCTGTCATGGTCATCACCTCCACATCTCTCCAGCAATCTGCACGTGCTGTGTAGAGATTTTAGATAGAAAAGGACAGGCAGTAAGACCATGGGGCTGCTTCCTCAGCTGCTGTGGTTGGAACAGGTCGCTGATTCCTTGAGTTGCTCTGGGCCCAGTCCAGTATCTCCTCAAGCCAGATCATGGGGATGTTTCCAATGAATAGGTGATAATGAGGATCAACCTGAGTCAGAATCAAACTAGTCAGCTGAAATATGAAAAGCTCTGTTATCCATTTATTAGTTTCCCCAAGCCTTCTACTTTCCAAGTGGGCATGTTAAAGCAGCAATTGTAATTATGCATCTTCTTGTGTAAGTTAAAGCCAGTAATTCGAAATGTTATGGCAGCTAGAAAGGGCTGTGCAAATGTGTGGGTGTTTCATGTAACTATACTTGGAAGGTTAACCAAAAATGTGTTAAAGCTCTAGGTGATTGATGGGATAATCAGGAAGGCAATGCGACTGCGAAGAATTCTTATACTTCCCACAATCAAACCTGAACAACTGGAAATACATAATTTCCCCCTTTTGGTAAAATGATTTTAGGAAAGGGGAATGAAGGTTCAAGAAAATCCTGGGATTTCACTTTTCACTGTTCTGACTCAGGTCAGGAGTGATTAAGAAGCATTACAATCTGGCAGTTGTTTAGTGACCACTGTAAAATGGGTTTTGTAGTCTGATGCTGGCCCTTAATTCTTAGTTGTCAACACCATAAAATCAATGGCACCCTTATCAGTATTCTCACTAGACAGACCAAAGACTGAAAAGACCTGCGACCTTTGCTAACCCCTGACTCCAAAAGGTGACCTTTCAGAACAGGATGAAGATTCACTGACTGGCCCATAGGAGGAAGCTTATACTGTCACTGCCTTTGCTTTCTCTGTTTGACTGATAGAGGATTTCAGGGCTTTACTAAGTGCTGAGGCCCTTTTCTAGATGTTTTATAAAAGAAAAGACTGTTACTGAGAAATCCAGACACTAAACAAATGTAAGAACAAATACAGTGCTATTCAGAGCTTAGTAGTGGTTTTGTTCCCCCTGTGTTGCTACCAGGTGTGAGTCACTGCTATACCTTTCTTCCCACCTCTCACCCTCTAAAGGATCTGGCTAGAACTGTACCCATGGCTGATTGATGGGGCAGGCCCACATGGCCTGCTTTCAGCCTGGGTTGAGAAGGAGGCTATTGGAAAGTCAGGGAAGGATGTATTCCAGTCATTTTTTTTATCCTTGTAGTCTTTTGCCATCTCAGCTGCTGACAGGACTAATAAAATTATTTAATAGATTTCATAGACATTAGGGCTGGAAGGGACCTCGGAAGATCATCAAGTGTAGCCCCTTGCCCAAGGAGCAGGAAGTCAGCTGGGGTCATAGGATCCCAGCAAGATAAGCATCCAAATTTCTCTTGAAGGCGTTCAACGTAGGTGCACGAACCACCTCCGGTGGCAGGCTGTTCCAGACCTTGGGCGCTTGGACAGTGAAGAAATTCTTCCTTATGTTCAGCCTGAAATGGTCTTGCTGGAGATTATAACCATTCAACCTTGTCATCCCTTGGGGCACTCTGGTGAACAATCGTTCCCCCAGATCCTGGTTAACACCCCTTATAAACTTATAGGTGGCCATCAGGTCGCCCCTGAGCCTGCGCTTTTCCAGGCTGAAAAGTCCCATGGCTTTCAGCCTCTTGTCATAAGGTCTGTTTTCCTGACCTCTGATTATGCACGTGGCTCTCCTCTGGACTCTCTCAAGCTTCTTCACATCCTTTTTAAATTAAGGAGCCCAAAACTGGACACAGTACTCCAGCTGCGGCCTCACCAAGGCCGAGTACAATGGGAGAATGACGTCCTGGGATTTGCATGAGAAGCATCTATGGATGCAAGCCAGCGTTTTGCTTGCTTTACTGGCCGTGGCATCACATTGGAGGCTCATGTTCATCTTGTGGTCAATCATGACCCCCAAGTCCCTTTCATCCATAGTGCTAGTCAGCGTAGCACTGCTTTTCCTCCCAAGGTGGAGAACCTTGCATTTTTCGGTGTTAAACACCATCAGGCTCTCTTCCGACCATTTCCTGAGCCTGTCGATGTCAGCCTGCATCGCCCTCCTGTCCTCAGGTGTGGATGCTTTACCCCAGAGTTTTGGTATCATCGGCGAACTTGGCGAGTCCGCTTCTGACTCCAATGTCTACATCATTAATGAAGATGTTGAACAACATAGGTCCAAGGACAGAGCCTTGAGGGACCCCACTGGTCACAGCCCACCACAACGATTGACTTCTGCCAACCACCACCCTCTGGGTCCAACCATGGAGCCAATTCCCCAGCCAGCAGATCATGGTGGACCCGAGGCCGCAGTTGGTCAGTTTTGCCAAGAGGTGATCATGGGATACCAGATCAAAGGCTTTTTTGAAGTCAAGATATATGACGTCAATCTCCTCTCCCTTGTCCAGGTGATAGGTCACCTGGTTGTAAAAGGAGATAAGATTGGTCAAGCAAGACCTACCCACAACAAACCCATGTTGGCTATCCCTCAGGATTTTGCCGTCGTCCAGTCTGTTGAGAATGGCCTCTTTAATAATCTTTTCTAAGACCTTCCTGGGATAGAGGTCAGGCTGATGGGCCTGTAGTTTGCTGGATCCACTTTCCTCACTTTCTTGAAGATATGCACCACATTGGCCTTCTTCCAGTCTTCAGGCACTTCACCAGAGTGCCAGGAGTTCTCAAAGATCTGTGCCAGGGGCTGGGCTATAATGCTAGCCAGCTCCTTGAGTACCCTGGGGTGTACGTTGTCAGGGCCAGCTGACTTGAAGATGTCCAGCCTCTCAAGGTTTTCCTTCATGAGGTCAGCATTGATGGAGGGCAGGGAATCTCCCTCAACCAGGCCTCCCTCACCCAGGCCCCCCTGTCCCGTAGTGGGCAGGGGCGTCCCGTGGGACTGATGAAGGACCGATGCAAAGTACCCATTTAATAAGTTGGCTTTTGCCTGGGCGTCGGTTGTCAGTTGTCCCATCTGATTTAGCAGGGGTCCAATGTTGCCCTTGCTTTTCCTCTGGCTCCTCACATATCTAAAAAAGGATTTTTATTGTCCTTGATACTTGTAGCTAGTTGGAGTTCCGTTGCAGCCTTGGCTTTTCCGGTTTGCTCCCTGCAGGACCAGACCAGTATGAAATATTCCTCCTTGGAGGTGGATCCCATCCTCCATCCTTTGTAGGCCTTTCTTTTTCACCACAGGAGGTCCGCTAGTTCTCTGGAGAGCCAAGGGGGCTGCTGTGCCCTTTTGCTGCCTTTCCTCCGAGACAGAATAGCATTAGCTTGTGCATCGAGGATCGCTCCCTTGAGGAGCAACCACTCTTCCTGAGCTCCCCTCCCCTTAGGGGCATGGTCCCTTAGGGCCTCACCAACAAGCCTCCTGAGCTTGTCAAAGTCAGGTCAGCCCTCCTGAAGTCGAGGACCTCTGTACTGCTGACTGACTTGCCAGCTTTTCGGCGGATGGTGAAGGTGATCAGCTCGTGGTCGCTGTCACCTAGCTTCCCTTCGATCTTTAGGTCACTGATTAGGTTGTCCCCAGTTGCCAGTCCCAGGTCAAGCAGTGCTTTACCTCTTGTTGGCCTGTAGACCTCTTGTGTCAGATAGAGGTCATCCACGATGTTGTACATTTTCTTTGAGAAAACAGTGAGGGTGTGTGAGGGACACTGGGGATGGCTGTTAGCGCCTGCTTATCAGCCTTTATTGCACAACAAGTATTAGAATATGTCACAACCCAAAGGGTGTGATTTTTGTTTTTGTGTGTGCTGTGGCACCACTGAATTATTTTCCCGCCAATTTGTAGCTTTCTTTGCAGTGTGCATTTCTTCTTTGCAGCTAAGAAATGCTCGTTGCAAAGAGTTCCTGCCATTTGTATTCGAATTCGAGCCTCATTAT
>NW_005842061.1:287842-299749 GCF_000455745.1 Alligator sinensis | reverse complement strand
GTTTGGATTTCTCCTACAGCGTTCTGGACTCAATACGCGGAAACTTCGGATTTTAGGGGACGCAGGCCAATGGCAACTGGCCTATGAGTTAGGTTTCCGTTATCTAGAAGAGCTAGACAACGGGTCCTCGACAATTTCATCTAGTTGAGTGTACAAGAGAGGGTAGTTTAGGGTGGTGAACACTTGTATTATAGTAAAGGTCCATGGAAACTTTGTAAATATGTTGAGATGTGTTAACCTTTTTTTTTTTTGAGAGTTTCTGTTTACACATCCGGAATTCAGAATGCGTGGTGAAGAGAGGCCCTGAGAAGGATAACATCACCGGAAGAAGTGAGGGCCTGATGTACGACTTCGCCATGACGCCCACTGAAGCCCTGATCGTGCAGTTTTTCGTTATGAATCTGATTATGTGTATTTGTGTTGGTTATTGTGCAACTCAATCCCAGGAAAACGAATTTTATGTTGGAGAATTTTATGTTTGCTTGTTTGTTTGTTTGTCTGTTCGTTTGACGACTCGTGATAAGCTCTGGATCACTCGAATGAAAGTACAGCATAATTCAGTTGTGCCTTCAGCAAGGGGGGATGTCACAACCCAAGGGTGTGATTTTTGTTTTGTGTGTGCTTTGGCACCACTGAATTATTTTCCCGCCAATTTGTAGCTTTCTTTGCAGTGTGCATTTCTTCTTTGCAGCTAAGAAATGCTCGTTGCAAAGAGTTCCCGCAATTTGTATTCTAATTCGAGCCCCATTATTGGCTTGCGTGAAATTATTCACACATGGCGGCTAGTGATTGGCTTGCTAGCCGTATAAAAGGCTTGGGTGGTTTCCGCCCAAGCTGGAGAACTCCGAGAACCCCTGCAAGGGAGGACTCCACGAACACCAGGAGGAGGAGACTTCACGCTGTGTGAAGATCTCTAAGCGCTGCGGAGCCTATCGGACCCAGTGCATTTCAAGAAGGCAACAGGGGTCTGACCAGCCTCTAGCCTCTCCCCGTCGCCATTCGCAATCCTCGACTACCCCTCTCCCTGCGCGCAAAAGGATCCACGGAGCCTCGACAACTCTGTGGGAGTGATCCGAATATTGTCTGAGTCCTCAAACGAGGATTTAAGCGGAGTTGTACCTGGGAAACTGTCCAGCCTACACCTCGACCATCTTTGGTGTAAGTAAACAATCTTGAATCAACCATTACGAGTCCATGACTAATTTTAGCATGTCACCTGTTCTCTCTGATCCAGCGTACCCGGGCTGCTGGCCACAGCCCGCGCAGAGCACAAAAAGGGCCTGGATCGCTCCCGGCCCACACAGAATAAAGGAATGGCCTGAAGAGGAGAAGAAGGGAAGATGGTTGAGAACCCTCTTCCTAAATAAACTACACTATATACATTAAACCTCTGAGGTAGGAACTTCTTCCTCCACTTGTTCACTGGGACATGCAAATTCTACCTAGTCAAAAAGGGTGCATTTAGAAAGTTATAGTAGCATATGTGACATGAGCTGGCTTGCAAGTCAAGTCCTGGCAAATAAACATACCCTAAAACTCAGCAGTCTTAGCAGCTATGGTAGCCCCAGCAGAGAAGCCATGTAGTGACTCAGCCTAAGAATGTAACTACCCTGGGTTTTATAGGTAGGTGTGGTTGCCTCTGGAACACATTTGATTTATCTCCCTCTCAGATGCCAAGTCAACTTCCATTTCTGTCATATTTGAGATTCTACCATCTTTAATATATGTATTCTTCCCTGTGAGATAAAGTGTAGTTATCCTAATTTGACAAGATGGGGAACAGAGGCACAGAAAGGGTGGGGGTCTTGCCTAAGGCTACACAGCATCACCTGGCTGCAGGGTTGCTGGTGTCATCTGGAGGTAAGGGAGGAGCTGTAGGGGATGGATAGGAGGCTCCTGGTCCTGTGTATGACCTAAAACTGCACCCTGCCAGGAGTGGGTAGCCTGGTGGGGCTCTCAGTGGCACAGCAGCCCTCAGGAAATGCCAGGCTAGTTACCACCCCGGTGGAAGGAGGGTTGGGGCGCCTTAACCCCTAGCCCCCACAACCGGGTGGATTACCCCTTTTGTAGGGTCTGGAAGGTGGATCCCAGAGAAAGCGAGTCAGGCCATAGACTCAACCTGTCTTGACATACCCTGACTGGTCCAAGCTGGGACCAGGACCAGAAGGGTCAAAGGGCCAGGGGCCCACTGCAAGGAAGGCCCAAGAGCCGAGGGCCTAGGGGTCCAACTGGCCTGGAGGTGGGTCAGGGCTAGTAGAGCCAAAGGTCCTGGGGCGACCACACCCTAAGGGGGAGCAGCTCAGGGAGCTATGTAGCCTGGGATGAAGGCGGAATAGGCCGCCTGAATGGAGGCATCCAGGTGGGGTTCAAAGAGCAGGATTCTGGGGCCCAGTGTGGGGCTGGTGATACTGACAACAGCTGGATCCCATCTGTGAGGCTTGGGCTGCGGTATAAGGGAGGAACGGAGCCACAGATAGTGTCCCCTGGCATCGGGGCAGGAAATGGGCAGCCTCCCGCTTAATTTGCATCGATTAATTAATTACCAACAAGGCACAGTGAGCAAGAAATGGGCGGTTAGCCCAGAAACAGGTGGGTGGGCCACAGGGAAATTGGCCCCAAGAAAGGCCTCCTGTTACACTGATCAATCAGTATTTAGGACAAGATCTTCAACCAGCATAAATCAACATTGCTCCATTGGCTTCAGTAGAACTACACTGATTTATAGGAGCTGTGGGCTAGGCTTATGGCTGTAATGTAATAATAATGTTGAACTGCAAGTATTTTGCTATTTGTATTTTTTGCTGATGGGCTTCTGGAGAGAACCCGTCTGTCCCATCAGCTCTATGTTACACACCTTCCTTTAGATTACCATTGCCTAATCCAGGGGCAGGCAATTATTTTGGGCAGAGGGCTGTTTATTGAGTTTCGGCAAGCCATCGAGGGTTGCATGACAGGCAGCCCAGGGCAGATTAATATTAATTTTCTAAATTTTTTAGGGGCCCCGCAGACCGGATAGAATGGCCTGGCAGGCCACATTCAGGCCCTGGAGCACATTTTGCCCACCCCTGGCCTAATCTCTTCCATCACTCAAAAAATGTCTGTCAGCAATGCTTATGATCCTTTCAGGTAAAATACTTTATAACCCCCTGTCTCAAAAGTATTGCAATTATACATTTCCTCTCCCTGACCAACTCTTCAAAATTGATAAATTCCATGATCTTTCCTACCCTACCTTAATATTCTTTACACCCATATTCTCCACCAGATCTTCAACTTCTCATCATCCTGCCCTGACCCTTTCAATCCACTCCCTTTCCCCTCCTTCCATACATGACTCCTTTAGTAATAAGATGCCACCAAGAGATGTATCAAAATCATTAGAGACACTTTGGCAAGAGAAAACCTCTAAAAAGTCCATAGAAAATGAGAGTGTGTGTTGCAAAAATGGTTTAGTTACCTGTGCAGCTGCCTGAACCTGGGGCTGTTTTGCACTGGTTTGGCCCCAGTGAAAATAGAAGCAGCCTAAGAACTCTTCTTTCTTATGCCACAGGTCCACAGTCCTTAGGGAAGGATGCAAAGATTTTCTATCCCTTCCTCACTTAACTGGATACATCTCCCAAAATGGGAGCCCTGGAAGAAAGTGTCATGGAAATTATTGCAAGATCCCTACAACACTGGACCAATCCCCAGTGCTAGCAGAATCCATTTGCACTTACTTTAGCTGGTCTTATGGTTGCTCTGCACTCTTCAAACTGAGCAGAGTGGCCAGAGAAAGGGCTCCTTTACCCTCATGATACAGAAGTCCCAGCCTTGCACTCCTTTGGCCCATGACAGGTGCTGGTAATGCTCCACTTATACCTCATTCTGTCTGTTTCTCACCTCCAAACTGATTGGTTAACAAGTTGTCACTCACTGCTGGATACATGGTAGAAGATAGCTAATCCTCTGGGAAATAACTGGAAACAGATGGAGGAGGAACAGGAGAAGGCCATAGAAGTGATATAGGGCATTCATAGAAGATAAAGATGGATGAGACCCATTAGACCAGAGAAAGCTTCTTCCTGATCAGGACCCATTAAGGATACTCATCGCTTCACAAGATAGGGCCAGAAGAACCCTCCACCCCATCATGAATTACCTAAAGGGTAGCATAGCATGATAGACTAACAGAAATACAGACATATCAACATCACATCTGTGCTGCACCTGGAACTGCCACAGAGAAGCATTCTCCTCCCACTAAGCACGTTCCAAATCTGGAAAATGGGACTGGGCCCAGAGTGCATGCCAAGAAGCATGGCTGAAACAGTAGTACTGGACATGAACTCAGTGCCTCTCTAAGCGGGCTACACTGCCTTGTTTCTGGGGTCTGGTGCATGCTGAATTGTAGCCAGTGTGGACACTAGTGGTTCTCAACCTTTTTAGAATCGAGGCACTGCTTGGACAGTGCCAGCTCTTAGTTTTCGCTTTTCTTTTACTACAGAAAAATACTAGAGCAATTCTTCTGTTACAAAGACCATAACAGATCAGAATGTCTAGACTTGTGCACAGCTATGGATTCCTATTTTAAATCTCTGGATTTATCTTGTGAATCACATCTGTACACCTACCAGCACATTGTGGCACCCTGTTTGAGAATCACTATTGTACTCTGTGCTTCTTTTCAGTAGTCTTGGGAGTAGCACAGAGGCAGTGCATACAAGCCCACAGTCTACATCTCCTGAAATTTGTTCCCCACTCCATGTGACACCCATTGGGCCTTGATCTTTCCTCCATGTGTTCTAAGCCAGAGTGAGTCTGTGATCTTCAAAAGAATCATTCCCGCTTTACGCTAGCATAAGACCAGAATTCGGTCTATTGCTTCATATGTATATACCTGAACACAAAGCAAAGGAGGTGCCACATCCCCAAAGGAGCAGCAATGAGGTAACATGATTCAACCTATGTGACATTTCCGACCTCTCCCTTTCTTGTATGTTGTTGTATGGATGACGGATAAGCAGGGGCTTAGAGCAAGAGGCAGGGTCTCTGACCTGGTGTTCTTACTCCCCAACCTCCCTCCAATGCTTGTTCATGAACAACAGGTGAAAAAAAAACAGAGAAAAGGAAAAGGAAGGAAGAATTTCATAAAGGGAAGGGGGAGGCATTTGCAGTTCAGTGGCTCTGGAGTTCTTTCTGCTTTGCAGAGCTTCACAAATGACACTACCGTGTGATTCGATTAGGGAAAGCACTTCACTTTCTACTGATTCCAGAGTCTTGTTGGCTTTTGTTTGAGATTATGATGTAAATCCACTTCAGCAGCTAGCAGCAGTGGAAGAGGGAGGCCACAGTGTTTATATTTGTTCTCTGTCCCCACGTAGCACTCCTCCCCTTCCAAGCCCCATTTGTTCACTGATCTTGATCCCATTGTCCTTCAGCAGGGAGAAGAGGAAGGGGAACATGTGGATTTATGGCATGTCTGTGCTATCCCCCTTCTGAGCCTAGGAACAGCACTTCTCAAGACCTCATTTTTTTCTGGTCTGTGTGCATGCCTAGCTATTAGGCAGAGTTGACATTCAGTGCATGTGCCCTGGTGCCTCTTTCAGGAGATCCTAGGAGTTGTCATATCATCTCCCTGCTAAGCTAGGGACAGCCACCAAGATTCAAGCTCTGCCCAGTTGGACTCATTACATACCTACACCTGGCAACTAGGCAGAGTTGATGTCCTAACCACAAAATTAGGTGTCACTTTCAGCATACTTTATTTTGAAAAGTGAGGGGTGGCCTTTACTGTCCTTCACTGGCTCTGAACCAGTTATTTTGAAAGGGCAATACATCTCCATTTTGTTTTATTGTTTGTGCAGAGTCCTCCACACCTAGGGACCCTTTTCTAATAAGGGCCTCAAGGTAGGTGCAACTTGAAGCCGTGCAGGAAGCCATTGGAGCTACCCTGCCATAGAGGCAGGTGGTAAAGTGAGGGGTGGCCTTTACTGTCCTTCACTGGCTCTGAACCAGTTATTTTGAAAGGGCAATACATCTCCATTTTGTTTTATTGTTTGTGCAGAGTCCTCCACACCTAGGGACCCTTTTCTAATAAGGGCCTCAAGGTAGGTGCAACTTGAAGCCGTGCAGGAAGCCATTGGAGCTACCCTGCCATAGAGGCAGGTGGTCTTGGGAACCATTGGAGCTACCCTGCCATAGAGGCAGGGGGTCTTGGGAAGGCTTCAGTCAGTGCAAAGCCAAAACACAGTGGATAAGGAACTGCAGCTCCTTCTGTTGTAGGGGGACAAATTCCATCTCCTGCCAAAGAATGACATGTGTGAAGCTTAGCCAGGAGATTGTCACAGTTATTGTGTCCTTTGGAGCGTTCAGTGGGTATTTCCAAGGCAGGGATCCATCCCACAGGGTGGGACAAAAACCTGTGCAAGTATGAACACACCTCAAAACTTGATCTTCAGTATTCCCTGCTGGTCCTGACCTGCTTAGGTAACAAGTCTGTTATTCTTATGATAGTAGAGTACCATAATTTGATCCTATAATCAATTTAACATATCTCCTAGCTTCTTATTTCCTAAATTTTGGGAATTCTTAACTCACCTACTTTTCTCCCATCCCTCCCCTCTCCTCAGAACACCTTTGATATCTTGGAGATACCGCAGCAGCATGAGATTATTGAAGATTACCAGACACCTGAAACCATGGTGACTGGGAGTGCCTACACATGCAAATGTTCCAGGGTGGGTTTACTCTAGAGTAATTTACTTTAGAATAAACCCACACTGGGCAGGCATCTACACGTGCGAGGAAGTGGGAACAGATTCCCTGCTCAAGGCAGCAGTCTGCTCCTGCTGGCTCTGCACCAGCTCCCTGCAGTAGCAAGGGGGAGCTTTAGGCTCCCCTGAGTGCTAACCCAGGGGCTGGCAGGGAAGATGAGGCTAGTAGACAGCTGTCTCCTTGCAGGGGCTGGGAGATTGCTCCCTGCCCCCAGGACCTGCCTACTGCCAGGACAGGCTCTGCTACCAGAGCCTAGGCAAGGACAATGTCCCCCTTCCCCGGCAGCAGGGAGCTCCCGTCCCCAGATCCCCAATCAGGGGCAGGGGCCTTGGAAAAAGCTTCAGGGGAGGGGCAGGTCCCAGCCCCCTGCCCTGATCATGGAGATCATGGTGTGTGGGCTGAGAGAGAACAATCTTCCAAACCCTGCTCCCCAATTGTGAACCGGGGCCAGGGGGCCATTGTCCCCACTCAGGCTCCACCCCAACCCCTTCAGCAGGCAGCTCCCAAAGGCAGGGAGCAATCTCTTGCCCCCTGTTACCCAGCTGACCAGGAGTAAATTTGCTCCCAGTCAGCGGTCTACACATGCTGTACTATGCAGTAATTACTCCCAGGTAAATTTGCTACTTGTATTTACAGGAAGCAACTTTACTCATGATTAGAGTAAATTACTGTGCAGTAAGTGTCTCCACATGTAGATCGTGATGCTTACTGTACAGTAATTTGCTCTGATCACCAGTAAAGCATCCTGTGTAGATGTGCCTGCTGTACTGGGACCTGGAACCATCAGTGATCTATCACCATATCACTCTTTTGTAAATAACTGCACAAGCTGTGATGATGATTGGCTGGCTCTGCTAGTCGGGACAGTGGAGTGCTAAATACCCACTGGGTGCATCTAAACGTGACACTACGTCATCGTAGCAACAGACTATGGTGATGTAGTGTCCATGGACAAAACCCATGATGCTGAAGCTACATCGTTGTAGTGACGCACTCCACTGTTATAGCATCTTGCTACAGTGATGTAGTGCATAAAATAACTATGCACAGCAAGCATGTCACAGTACTGGCTGGTATTGTGCTGTCTTTTAGTATTGCCAAAAGGAAGTACTAAATGATGGCCAATAACAATGGCACCATAGAGGCACATGTAGAAATGCCCATTGAGGATTCCCCTATAACCATGGAACACAACATTCATTTCATTAGTTACCCAACATAAGCCATGAGGATTAAGCTGTGTGCATGCGTGCCTATATATCCACGGTGGAAGGAGTGTAGAGGTAGAGATGAAAAGGCCCAGCATTAAGAAGAGGGGAAGAAGAGTTTTTTACCACTGAAAAGTGATCTTTGTTTACTGATGAAGATCTTGATGGCTTCCAGAAAGAGTCCATCCAGCACTTTAAGTATTTGTAGTCAGCCCCGCTTATGAAGTTTCTGTCCACTTACTTTTAAATGATAAAGAAGGATTGAGAAAAATGTAGATAAGTATAAAAATGAAACAATTCAGAGAACTTTCTGACTCATGCTTCATATAATATCAGGTCAGGCTCGTAGGAGGAGAGTGGGAAATCGCAACTAGGCATAAACATATGAGAAGAGAAAGGAGAAGTCAGAGTAGATATGAGGGAGAGGATACTTTTGATTGGCAAATTGTGCTGGCACACAGGTAGCTGGATAGCATAACCATTTGTCATATCACCATGGTCTCTAAGGGACGACTGATTAATTTTTGAGGATTATTCCATGAGACACCAACATATCTCTTAGCAATCTATGGGAAAAAATATTACTAGGCTTTGCCTTGTGTCTGTGGTAAGTTAGGTTTTACTCACAGATAGCAATATTCAAGTGGCTTCCTGATATGTAAGCTCAGTTTAATGTTTGACACATCCCCATTTGAGGGAACTTTACTTTGCTGTGGATGGAGAGAGGTTCTGTGATCTAACTGGGTCTTTTTCATGTCACTGTAATGATCTGATTATTCAGTTCTTAGTCCCTTGTTTTGAAGAGATTATCACCTTTGCCATCTGACTAACCTACTTCCCAAATCCCTCAAGGAATGGGGAAAGGTTCTTCAAACAGAGGCAGGTTCAGATCAATGCTGAAGGCTCACTGAAGTTGGAAGCATGTTTATGTGGCAGGCTGGCCAGTGGGCTCACCAGCAGCCCAGCTTGTTGGTTTGAGCCGATTGGTGGGCATACTTCCCTTCCTCACCAGTCAGGAGGAGGCAGGAGGCAGACTTGCCCCACCCTGACCCAGGGGCGAGGTGAAGAAGAGGACCTGAGGGGGAACTAACTGCTCTGGCTTTCCCATTGGTCCATTTTCAATCTGGGGGGGCAGAGCCTCCAGAGGGGATAAAAGCTCATGTGCCCAGCACACGGGTGGCTTTGATGAGGGATGATGAAGATGGGCTGCAGAAGAGCTGGTGGAGCTGACCAGCGGGGCAGAGCAGTTACCCCAGAAGCAGCTCGAAGATGCCTCCACTGAGCAGGAAGCATTGAGAGGCTGCTCTCAGCCCCACCATGGACGGAGCATGGTGTTGGTGCACAGAGGGTCTGGAGAGCTGAAGGGATCCCTGTGGCTGCACGAGGCAGCATAGGTCCCCATCCCTGCATGAGGCAGGAGCCTCTTTGGTGCACAGAGGTGCATGGGACTTGGGCAGACCTGAAGGGACTCCACAGCTGCATGAGGCAGCGTGGGTCCCCATCCGTGCATGAGGCAGGAGCCCCTTTGGTGCACAGAGTGGTGCACAGGGCCTCAGGGGGCTAACAGGCCAGGTAGCTGCATGAGGCAGCTTAGAGCCTTCCTGCAGAATTCGACAGCAGGACAGAATGACACTCCCAGCGAGGGGGGGAAGCCCCACAACCAACCCACAGAGAGAGAGATGAGCCAAATCCACCAGAACTTCTGGGAGTCATGAGTTACCTGAAAAGGGGATGGCAGTCCTGAGGAGAGGAGGAGGTGAGGATTTCCACAGGGGCGGAAGGACCCTCTCCTTTTGGTGATCAAAGGAAAGCCCCACAACAACGTGGGGGAATGACCCCCTTTGTGGCAGAGGGAGTTAAGGGACCCCGTTTTTCAGAGGGTGGCTTCGCGGTTATTGAGTCATGTGAGCCATGTGGCCTAGAGGAGGGAGATAGCATTTTTTATGGTAACCTGCTCTTTTCCCCTGGTATCATTCCTTCTTTTGGATGTAATTATTGTACCATTGTTGTTGTCCTTGTTCCTTATATTGTTGGGACCTCTACTGTAAACTTGTATACTTAATGCTGTATTATGAAATGATTATGAGCTGCTTTATTTGGCCTGCTGGTGGGCCTGCTAGCGCATCCCCTACTCAATACCTGCTTTCATTGTATTGGTTATCTTTATGTATTGAATCAATTTAATGTAATCTCACTTGTGTATATTTAGTCTATTGCTTAATCCCTGCTAGGTTTTATCTGTTGACCTATTGTCTAACCTGTATTTTTACTGTCGAGTGTTCCCTTGCTGGCTGCCTGAAGGGCCCTGCTGAGGGTAGGCACTGTACACTAACTGGAAGACCAAAAGAGGGTCCAGGCACATGCAGATATAGTGCCTTTATCGGCCATACACAACTGAGATTGCCTGGGTTTATGTTTAGTAAGCGTTACTGTTTTTGTAAACTTATATTTATAAATAAACAAATAAAATATAAATAACACACACACACACACACACACATTTACATACAGGCAGACCTCGACTTATGACTTTTCGAGTTAAGACGAATGGCCCTTACAGTGTTTATAAACTGACACCCTGTTTCGATGTTTTGATGAGGGTTTCGACTTTATGATGCTCAATACAGCTGCATCCAGCTGTTAAATCTGATGTGGTAGAATGGGAGGGTGGAGAGGAGGAGTAGGGGGGGCAGATCAATGCCCGTGCAGTGAGGGAGGGAGTGAGACTGGAGTTGGGACAGCGGCTGGGGCAAACACTGCTCAGCCGGGGCAGGGTAGGTGTGGGGCAGAGCCACAGCTTGTCTGGGGGTCATGGAGGTGGAGGTGGTTCTTGCCACTGTGTGCCACTAGTCTGGGAGCTGCTCATCTAGCTGCTCCCGCTGCTGCTCGAACCACTCATCTGGGAGGACTTGGGGGGGCGTGTGCCCCCAGATCTGTACTGGGTGGGTGGGGCTAGGGCTGCACTAGGCTGTGCTCCAGGTGGGTGGTGGGGGCTATGGCGAATTTTTGGGTGGCTGCAGCCCCTCCATAGCCCCTGCTCTGCTGCCCACCCTGAGCACAGCCTGCCCTGCCCCAATCTGGGGGCACATGCCCACCTCCACCATGCCCTCCCACTACTTGTCCAGCTGTGGCAGACAGGGCAGGTGCAGGACAGACCCATGTCTCTTCCAGGGGGGTGCAGGGAGGAGGGGCTGGCCCCTGCCACTGTGTGCTGCTTGTCTGGAGGCAGTGCAGCAGCTCTATCCCATGCCCACTCTGCCCTGACTGGGCGAGGGGCAGGAGGGCATAGCTACAGCTCCCAGCACTGCCGCCACCCACCCGGCACACAGCTCAGTGCAAACCTGGCCCTGCCTGCCCCGTGCAGATCTGGGGGCTCAATCTTTTTTAATAAGTTTAACCCCAGTGCCCCACTTCTTAATAAGTGTACCCCCAGGGTGGGGGGATGTGGCAAGCAGCCTGACATGGTGTGGGGGGGGGAGGTGGCGAGTGTGGGGCTCCTGCAGCGGCCAGCACTCCTGGGAGGAATGCACTGTGCCGGTAGCCCCTGGCCCAGTCTGGCCCGGCTTGGCCCCAGCCCTGGCACATGCAGGGCGATGCTGGATGTGGAGCAGGGGGCTGGTGCACAGCTGAATGCATGTGTGTGAGCTTCCCCCATCCCCTGCATCTGGCCAGGTGGGTGGCAACAGTGCAGGATGGTGCATAGTGGTGCTCCATTCCCACCTGCCCACATGTACCCCCTAGGACCTTGTCAAGTACCCCCAGGGGTGCACATACCCCCAGGTGACAACCCCTGAGCTAGACAAGGTTCCTTGGGTGAATTTGATATCTTTTATTAGACCAACCCAAATGGTTGGAGAATAGTTATTAAGCAAGCTTTCGGGTTCAAAAACCCTTCATCAGGCTAAGGAAGTGTCAGCAGTTGGTGTGTGCTCTTCCTGGATGGAAT
>NW_005842061.1:287265-287587 GCF_000455745.1 Alligator sinensis | reverse complement strand
AAAGAAAAAAGGAAAAAAATTATCCAAAAACCAAGCCCCCCAGCCACAATACCACCATCAGAGGAACAACACCAACACCTTACGACCTTCCAACCTCAGACCTGATGAAACTGAAAGCAGCAACCAACTCACAAATATTATCAATCTCTCCACACACACGCTTACCAAAACTGAAAAATCTGTCCTTTCTAAAGGCCTAAATTTCTGTCCAGAAAAATACCCTAATAAAATACTTCAATGTGGAGAACTAGAAGAATTCCTCCGATGCCTGTGCCTCAAAGAATATTTCCACGACCAAACTGAACCCACTCCCAACAACAAC
>NW_005842061.1:256142-283609 GCF_000455745.1 Alligator sinensis | reverse complement strand
CACCAAAAGGATCCAGACCGTGCCATGACAAGAAATGCAAAACCTGCCCACACATCTCCACCACCCCCACTATTACTACACCCCACAACAGAGCCATCAGCATCCCAGGATCTTACAGCTGCACCTCCAGAAATGTAATATACCTCATCCAATGCACCAAATGCCCTGATGGAAGATATGTAGGAGAGACCAGACAACAACTGTGCACCAGAATGAATGCACACCGGAAATCCATCAAAGACAGAAACACCTAATTACCGGTGGGGGCACATTTCTCACAAGAGGGCCACTCTCTCTCCAATCTCTCAGTCCTGATCCTCAAGGGAAACTTATACAACACTTCCCAGAGACGAGTCTATGAGCTCCATTTCATCAACTTCCTGGATACTAGAGATCATGGACTAAACATAGACATTGGATTTTTGATACATTATAATCTGCCTGGCAACTGACTCCCCAGCCCAGCCCCTGGCTTCTTTACTTTTCATTCCATCCAGGAAGAGCACACACCAACTGCTGAAGCTTCCTTAGCCTGATGAAGGGTTTTTGAACCCGAAAGCTTGCTTAATAACTATTGTCCAACCATTTGGGTTGGTCTAATAAAAGATATCAAATTCACCCAAGGAACCTTGTCTGCCTATGTCCTTAGACCAACACGGCTAAAACCTAAACCCCTGAACTAGGCAGTCACGCTCCCACAGCACACCCACACCTGCTAACATCCCTTCAGTTGAAGAAGGGGTGCCAGCCACATACCACCCGGGCTACATTTACATAGCCCAGACCTCAACAGTAGAGGGCAAGCAGATTCGGTGGCTCAGTTGCCATCTGCCTTGTACCTGAATTGTTAATTACATGTGAGCAAAAGGCTACTAAATCGAAGTGGTATGATTTTACAGAGGTGTAAATGATTCCACATGAATCAAGGAAATTAGAGACGGGCAAGCCCTATTATCCCTACCAGTGGAATCCTTTTGTTATAATGGTGTTTTCCAACCTCAGAACCTGTCTTAAGTCCCTTTAGTAGAAAAGAAAGCTATGGCACTCCTGTGTCTGCCTATTCCTAAAACGGGTGAGGCAGAGCTGTACATGGACATCAGAGATTAATTACTATCTCAGAAGTGTGCCAAATCTCTCTCCCAGCCAAGCTTCTCAGCAAGCTGCTGTAGGAAGATAGGCAGAAATGTAGCTCCAGACAATTCTTTGGGTGAGATGAGAAAATGGAGACTCACCTCAGCTCTGTCCTCCTGAGCTTGCTGAAGAGTCTGCAGAGACCAGAGGTTATTTTGGGCTGTTGTGATTATTTGAATGCAGTAGGCTGGAAACCAAAAAGACCATACAGAGCTAGCATAAAAATGGAGGGAGAATGGCACTAGCTTTATATTACCGATACTTCTTCAAAGTCAGTCAGCAAGAGGAACATGTCTAACAGAAAATCTCCAAACCTTGTGGGAATAAATCCCCATGGCTGGAGAACATCACCCTTTTGCATGCTGACCAGGCACAGTGAATTTCACATCCAGCTATTTTGTGATGTTTATTAAAACTGATTTGATGTATGCACATAAGCAGGAAAAAAATGTGCCCCCACATTTATACAAGTGGTCTGTTATCATTGTCTTTACTATACATCACAAAGTGTATTTGTATTTTTTTAAAAATAATTCTGGATAGATACATCCATGGGAAAGATTGAAATCCTTCCCTATAAGCAAGGACAGCTTCTAATGGAATAAATGGGATAAACAGCAGAGCTGGACATCAAGGATTCTATTCCTGCCCAAGATACAGATTATGTGTGTGACCTTGGGCAAGTCACAAATAGCTTTGTGCTTTAGTTTACCCATCTGTAAAATGAGGGTAAAACAGGTATTGTGTGATTAATGTTTATAACATAAATTGAAAGCCTCAGGTGAAAGAACCTGTACAAGTGTAATGTATTATTACTATTAAGACCATTTCCTATTTTCCTTCCCAAAGGTGTAGTTATATGGGAAACTTAGGATGTTTAGATTAAAACATGGGAGAAGTAGGAAAAAGATACTTGAGATTTGACTTCTCATCATGTGATGGGGTCTCGTAATATAGGAAAAATAATAACAATCACATGCTGTTTTTGCTAAATATTGTGATGAGAACTTGAAGAGTTGTTACCAAATTTCAAACAGCTTTCTTAACCTCTGTCTATTTTTAAAACATTCTGCCAGGTTTTTCACCCTGAAGATTACATTTCTCCAGTCCCAATGAGATTCAGAGAATAGGGTTTAGCTTATACTTTCATCAGAAATTGGCACTGCATGGATCCTTGATGCCAATAGCTGCTTGATATTGACAGGAAAACCTATCATTCTCTGCAACAGGATTCCCAGCAACTGGTGCAGTCTCCAAGCAGCCATAATTCCTCATGCAACAAGCCAGGGTCTCTTATCTGAGTGGAAGAAGGGCATAAATATCTGAAAGGTTTGTAGTTACTTAATCAATAAAATGCAAAGCCACTGAAAGGATCTGAAGGAAACACACGCTATAATTAGCCTTTTCGGTAAAGCCAGAAAACGCATATAGCCCTACCCCTAGCAATGTTTTCCCCAAGGAACATCAAGTGCTTTGAGATCCTAAGATGAAAAATGTCATTAAATGCAAAATATGACATGACTGAAACATTATCATATATACATACACCTACTCAAAGGGGATGAGTTTGCAAGGCCTACCTAGGCATGAAATCTAACATGGACAACTTTTAGAAACAACTTTTAGAGATCACTCAAATCTTTCTCAGCAGGGCTGAGATAAAGCACCTGGGACAGGACACCATTTCTTGACCAGGTAGTCAGCCCCAAGTCATTTTGTTTTACAGGAGGCTACTTATCAGCTATGGTCTTCCGGACTCAGGGATCCAAAAAACAAAACAAAGAACAAAACCCCCAAACAAAAACACCTTCCTCTGGAATCCCCTTGGATATGTTGTGTCCAAACACAGCAAGGATTTCCATCATCTGCTGTGGTTATAGCTCTGTCATTCATCTAGCTTCAATCAAGGGCTATCCCACTCTGACCGAAAGGGAAGGAAGAAAAAAACGCAACCCAAGTCTGCATGCTCTAAACAGAACACAAGGCTCTTATTCTCCATTCAGTGTGTCACCTCAATAATTTATTGTCCGGTGGGTATAATAATCATCAATAATTCATGGGCAATAATGTTCTACAAGCTCAAGCTGACAATTTTGTTATTTTGAATGTATGCAGCCTTTTCGGTGCCTCTCATTGTTAGGTCTTTAATGTTTGCTATCTCACTCCCTGCATCAGAAGGTAGAATAACAGCAGGGTCTAATGATATTCAAGAATACTTGAATTCTATACCCTGCTATGACACCATCTCAGTGAGTGACCAGGGGCAAGCCAATTCACATTCCTATACCTCAACTTTCCCTAGCTGTAAACTAATAGTACTTACCCTGTCGTACTTTATGTGGTGCTAGGAATCTGACTTCTTTGATGTTTGCTAAACTCATCAAAATCCATGGATGGAAGATGCTAGAGAAGTGTATGGCATTATTGATAGCACAGTGGCAGCTTTAATCTGCCATCAAGGAGGTATTTTTATTAAGCATTGGCTATAATAACAGGCAGTCCATTATAGGAAAATGTTACAGGAATCCATTTTTGGGCAAATATAATATACCCCATTTGGGGTGTTACATGGCCCCAAGACAAGTAATTTCTAAATGCTCTGAGAAATGGAATAATCACCCTGAAATGTATGTTCCTGGAGTATCTTGCATTTATGTAATCTGTATGTAAAGTTAAGCCAAGCAATCAAACTTGTACATTTATTGTGCATTATCTAGTAATGAAACCCTTTCCACCAATCACATAGGGTAGTTCAAACTAAACTGGTTAAGCCCCATTTTTTCCAGGAGAGATGTTACCTTATACAGTGACTCTTCATATGCAAATTGGTGCAGAGGGTGCTGCAATAGCAGCCACAGCACTGAAAAGAGGCATACATAGCAAGCAAGCATGGGGAATTTTTCCCTTACAGTAGCATCTACGTTTCTATGCTTAACAAATTTACAAGGGCTCCCCTGCCTGCCTGTTTCAGAAATTATGAATAGCTTTTGCTTCTTATTTGATCAGTTAGAAGAACTGATGAACTGCAATTTATGGTGTTTAGTATCACTCAGTGAGCAAGGGCACTTGATCATTTCAGAAAGAGATGAGCAGAGGCACATATTTGATATAGGTATGACATCACTGACAGTTTCAGTTGTGTCTGGTATTCCGAAAGTATTTCATGATGGCTAGGGATTATATGTTAGTGCCATTACAGGTTATATTGCATTGTGGAATGTATGTCAGTAGGTATATGACGTTACAAGATATGTTGTAAAACAGGGTGCATAGTAGTACAGCTACGTAAGTGATGGAGCAACCTGTAATGAAGAACCTTATAATGAGGACAAGTCGCAGTTTAGTGGGTAGCAATTAAACTATGGGAATTGCATGGAGAATGGATCAGGGTGGAGGAGCTACTATAATGCAATACCATAACCTGGAAAAACACGGTGGCTTTTGGAAAAAAGTGAATAATGTGGGACACTGCCTTTCCAGTGATTGTAAAATGACAACTTACTGTGCAAACTGTTAGAGAAAACTTTGAAAAGGCTGCCAGTGCTTTATCTGTAGAATTTCAGAAGGGAATGCTTATTAACTCATCAATACACACTATTTTCAGTGATGTTGCAAGAAGCAACAATTGCACAACTAATTATTTGCTTTCCTACATTTTTATGAAGGCCAGAATTTGAGCACATCGGGTCCTGGAGCTGCAGAATATAATTCTCCAAACTAATAGGCCACTAAAATTTAGAGCAGTGAAGGGTCTGATAGGAGAAGGCTCATGCTATACTCCGATTTTCATGTTGTTTGCAGAAGGTACTTCTTGACCTTTACATGGCCTAATATAAATTAAAATATCTAGAATAAATATGGTGATGGCTAGAAATAAGGTATCAAATTAATTGTGAAATATAAAGGCTCTTGCTGCTTCATTCATTATGTCAGTGACACTATAAAAGGAAATGGGAGACACATAGGTTCTGCAATGATTGCTTTAAATATATTTGTTTAAAGTGCTTTGGACCACAGATGATTAACTTTCTTTGACCAATGTTTGTTATAATTTCATTCACCTTGAAAGGGACACTACAAATGCATCTGCTATTGGAGTAGAAGGTTGTTGAGTTTCACTATGTTTTTAAGTGCATTTTGTGTTGTCTCTCCCTGAAATGATACCTTGTTACTTCTTACAGCAATAGTCTTCAGTAAATCACACCTTGTAGATGGTATGGCTCTCTCCTTCACCATAGGACAATAGAGATACCATTCTAGCAGTGCTACAACTTTATAATCATAAAACATGATGCTACATCATAGCACAGGGCAAGTCTAAATTGATACCTGTAAGCAGGGCGATTATAGCCTGGTTCAGTAAAGCATTTATGCATGTGCTTATCTTTAAGCATTGGCTAGAAGCCAGCTTAAGTCCCATAGAAGTTAGTGGGACTGAAATGTGAATTTAAAATTAATGCTTTCCTGAATCGTGTCCCATATGTTCATATTTGCATCTGACCTAAATAAGCTGTTCAGAAGAGTCATTGTGGTTTAATAATGAAGTGCTTGTCTTTTTGACAACCAGGTGAGAAATGGAACATCTGTACTGCCAGGAAACATCACTACCATAATTCAGGAACAAATGAGCATAAAGTTTTCTGAAGCCCTGCTTTACTGCACAGGCAGGGAATCTCTTTAGAATCATTGTAAGATCTTCCCACAGTGATTCATTTAGGAATGCAATGGTATCATTAACATTATGTGTAAAGAATTGCTGGCACCTACATGTTTCAAACTTTTTCTGTTTTCTGATTCCTTTCCAGGAAACTGCAGAACAGCACCTGACATAGGAAAGGTACAAAATGTAGTTTTTTGAAGACATCACTGGGTTACTGTGGAAATGTGCAAATAGCTCATCCTTCTGGTCTTCCTTGTGGACTCACCTATGGGGAGAAAGCTCCCACAGAGGTGGCTTTTGGAACTGCCTGCAGCCTGTCTTGCAATTGGAATTCCAGTTGCATTATTTGCAAGTTCAGTAATGTGATGGGAAGCTCCAATGTTGTTGCTGTAAAAAGTCCACTCGATGTTATCTCTGGGGAGACCTATTTAAAGGAAAACAGAAGTGAGCAATGGAAAGAACTATTAGATAACTTACACAATCAACAAAATAGGGGCTCAGAAATCCCAATGAAAAGCACAGTATAAATACACAGATGAACAGATGGAAGAAATTTGCTAATGTATTACATAGTCTACTTTTAATAATAAAAATACCTAGCAATGGGGCTTACGGGGGAAAAGGGGTGGGGGCACTCCTAACTACTCAGGAACTGTACTGTCTTTTACAGATAGGGACCACAGGAAAAGAGCAACAAAATCTCATGATAGCAGAGGCAGCTGAGAGAGTTAAATGAATAAACATGAACCCCTGGCTCTTGTCTTCCAGTAAAGCAACAGTTAGTGAGACTAGTGCATTCTGGGGAACTCTACTCTTGCCAAAGGTGGAGGAAATAAAAGGATTCCAGACATTTCCTAAATTGTTCCCTCACCACCTTCTGAACAGCTTCCTCCAAAGAGAAAGTTATGACAAGGTGATAATTGGTGAGATTGCCAAAGTCAAGGGAGGGTTTCTTATACATGTCTTTTGTTTGCAGGATCTTTTCTTGTTTGTTTGCTTTCTCTCTTTCTAACAGAGCTCATTCTGTATGCTTACTGCTATAAACTGTGATTACTTCTGTATGAGGGGAAGACATTTTAAATGGTCAGCTTCTAATTCCATCTTGACAAAGAGGTCATTCTCATTCTTTAATGAAACTGCAGTCCTTTAATTTACAGCTGCATCTGTATAATATAGCACATCTAACACACTGAGATCTGGTCCATGGCTGGGGTTCCATGGTGCTATAGTAATTACAAACAATGTCATTTTTGTTCATTAAAACATCCAAGCAGTTTTCACTGTTTCCCCCTATATTAAAAAACAATGCCCACCCCCGCACACATACCCCTCCTCACCCCCAGCTGAGTGAAGAATTCTCCTTCTTAGAGGTTTTATTTAAAAAGTTCAAGCAATGCAAATTTCCAAACAAACAAGCAAGCAAACCTATGGAGCAGCAAATATGGAGGGCCCCTTAGGCTACTTCTAAATGTCACTGAAGAGCATTAGGCCTAATGCCTACATGCTATGGTATGTTACAGCTGTAGCTCCTATTACGTTCAAACTCTAGTGCCTTGTAAGTAGCATGCCTGTTTCCAAAATTAACACATTTGTGCAAAATGCAGCCCCACATAAATATCACAGGCTTAGGGCCTCATACAGTTATCTTTGCAATTAATGGGAATTCTGAATTCAATGGTAAAATGAGCAAGCCCATGATTATAATATACTTAGGCTTCACCCTTAGCAACAACAATTCTGCAGCTTCTATTTCTGTTATTTCTTTTCTTGTGGTCCTAAATTAATTTCTTACCTCAAAATAGCTACAAACCATCTAGAACTTTATCGCTCACCAGGCACTACCAGGTCACAACTGTTTCAGCTGCTCAAATTTTCCCACATTCTTATTTCTTTACTCAGTTCCTTGCTGTTTGGGGCCTCTAGAAAGTTTGTTCTAAAATTCTCCAATTACCCTCTCACTGCAAATGAGGGAAACAGGGAACTGGATCCTCCATCTTGCAGGCACATAATTTTCCTTTCCTTTTATCCAATTGTCTTCCCTTGACCTAATATTCTTTTCTGGTCTCCAAATAGCCTTTAAAAACCCCCTAAAACAATCAAACAAAGAAAAAATCCTAGCCACGCTGCACTTTCCAGGATGAATTCAACAGATTAGGGTTGTGATTTTCAAAAGCTCTCAGCACTGGCCCAACTCTACTCCTATTGAAGTCTATGGGAGTTTCGCTGTTGGATTCCATGAGAAGAGAACTCAGCAAGGAGAATTTTGGCAATCTGGGCTTTGCTCTGTTACTCATTTTAGACTGTTAGTAGCTTTTATTTCCCTAGAGTGGTACGTTTGTACTTGTAGCTTGAAATTATTTAATCAGACAAGCCATCACCATTGCAGCTGAGATTGTCAGATCTGCCAGAGGGATATGGACACCCAATTCTCATTAAAATTAATGGGAAATGGGCATCCAAACACCTAGCTGCCTTGGAGAAATCTCAGCTCCTCCCACCCTTTTGAGTTTTACATTTTCCACCTGTAAATTGAAAAATAGCCAACTAGAAACATATACACGCGCTAAACTGAGGTACCCCAAATTCCAGCCACCCTCCTAGCCCTCCCTCTCAAACTTTGGCTACAAAAGTGTCCTTTGTAGAACGCCCTGCAATCTATCTGGAGCAACAGTATGGATTCAAAAAGTGAAGGCCCTCCCCTTGGAGACCGTTCCCAGTTTATTATCTTCTCAGGCCAGGGGATTAGCTTGAACAGCCCCCCACATTACAGCTTCATTATCAGAGCACACAGAGAGGTGGTTTCCCAGACAGGCAGGTCCTAGGACATTTAGAGTTTCAGAGGACAAAATTAGTAGCCAAGTCTCCTTTGGAAACCAGTTACAGCCAGTCCCACTGGACAAGGGAGATAAGACAAGATAAAACCCTTCACAACTTCAATTAGGAGAGTCCACAGAGCAGAGGTACACTTGTTCCAAACTTTTTGGGGTATAAAGCTGAGGAAGAGGTGCCTCATTCACCCCTAACTAGAAATGCTGGTGACTTTTTTGTGACAACAGACATGCAGAATGTGATTTTTATTAATCTGCCAGTGCTATTAATACTGTCTCTTGACCATGACCTGTCTATCCACACTGCCAGGGGTAAAGAAAATCTGAGGCTGTTGATCATTCTGAGAGTTGTCTCACCACAGCTTTCTCTAAGAGTTTTAACTAGATAAAAAAAATACTGAACAGAACAATAGCTGGCCAGATTGCCAGGATGAGAAACTTCCCTCACAAGCAAGTTACCATAATGATGGGCTAAGTCTGTTTCTCTCTCATAAAGCTTTCATAGTTTTTAGGCTCATTTCCATATTAGAGCCAAATTATGATGCACTCTGACCTACGTGGGCACAGAAGGCACATGGGAAGAGTACATCTCTTGAACAGCTTCCTGCACCCAAAGTGAGTGAGTAGGAGGGAAAAGGAAAAATGCCACAACCTCAGCTTTCTGCAGTGTCTGTGGAATAGGCCAGTTGTACTAAATGGATCAGTGTATATCATCAAAAAGGATTTTTGCTATGATGCCAGCCTAATCAGTAGATCTTTCTGAAAAGTGGCGTTCTGCTTCTAATTAATTATTTCACATCTCCTTTTCATCAATGCAACTTCACAGAAGAATACCTCCTCCCCCCCCTGCACCTTCCCTGGGTATTGTTCCCTACACATCCACTGCTGCCTTGCCACAGAATAAACTTACAAATGCTTCACTCAAGGTTATCCAACATTGGTTAAAGATTTAATGAGTGCCACACAATGTATACAACTCCTCCTGAAATATTAATACACTGTCATCAATGTTTTATCCATTTTCTATCATATATCATCCTTGACACCGACTTTAATCATTTTGGTGCAGATTGTGAAGAATGATGTGTTTACCAACCCACCCATCTACAATTTCTTCTTTTCCATGTAATTTAATATTAATTATCCTGTTCAAATATAACCTGCCCCTCTGCTCCCTAACCCAACAGCAGCACTGCACCAGAAGGGCACTATGGATTCCTGATATAAGCTCTGGTTTAGCTCCTGATGCAATGGGGAGTTACTTCAGTTTTCCCTAGAAATTGTACAAAGAGAACAGGGGACAATGCGCTGGGCTGGAGTCGTGTTCAGGCTGCTTCTGAAAGGCAGCGAATTAGAATTTCCCCCTTGTCTTCTCTGATAACTGTGAGGACTATTTTCAGAGGAGGACTCCTTGCTTCAAAGCTCTAGTAGATGAGTCAAACCTAAGGAGAGACCTCTCTTTGTTTATCTGCTAGAACTGCTCCCTGTTAGGCCATAACTGTGCCTGTTCAAGCCTCACTTGCATACTCACTGTAATAAAGGTTGTCAAAGGTCTCGCTCTTGGTGAATTTATAGACCATGAAAACAGCTTAATGGGTATCCCGAGGAATCCCTGGATAACATTGGGTCCGCACAGCAACTTCTGTCTCATACCTGTCACAGCAGTTATGACTGGGAAGGAGCATGGGGCCAAAGCAGCTATATACTTTTGTGTATCCTTGACTGTCAGCAAAGTCTTCTGAGGCAATGCCTCTCCTCTCTGCTCTCTGAGGAGCAAGGTCCACTTTGAATATGAGTTGGTGTTGCCATTAGGTTTATAGTAGCATAGAATCTTGCTTCTTGTTCCCAGAATACTCATGTATACAAAGAAGATAAAGAGAAAGAAACCCATGCGTCGCCTTATTCTGAGTGACTTAACAGGCCTCTATGGCTGTGTTCAGACAAGCACAGATGTGCAGTATGTGGTGCCAGACTCGTCTGTGGTGCCACACAGCACATATGCAGGCATTCCTCACACTGCTATGTTGCAGCATGGTGGGTCAGAGGTGGTTTGACCTTGGAGATCCCAGTGTAAAAAAAAACCCACACCAAAAAAATAAAGCAGGGCAGCACATATGGAAACAGTGCTCATCACCCAAAACCAGAGCCCAGCTGGCCAGAGCCACTCTGGCTGCCAGCTATGCTCCCAGATGCAGAAGCACTGCAGATGCAGCTCCCCAAGGCCTACAGGGCCCCAGGTAAGACTGCCGCTGGCCCCAGGCCCCCCTAACTTACCCGGGGTAAACTGCTGTGCACCAGGGTTCAAATTACACTTTGACTCTTGGGGGGGGATCTGCAAAAAAAATAGGGCTGCCCATTACGATGCCCTAATAAACTCAGATACCCCCCCCAAGTTATGATTTTCAAAACTTGAAGAAGGGCTCTTGTCTCTTATTGTGGGGCTAAGCCATCCCAAGTTCCCCCACAATTCAAACCCTACAGAGTGTATGCGGCACAGACGTTCCTCAGGGACAAGTAGCAGTGTCCCTGGAGAAACAAACGTCTGTGCTCATCTGGATGTGTGTGTGTGTGTGGGAAATGTCAATTTTCACTTGTGGCACTGAAACAGCACTCCCAGACTAGGTATTTCAGCCCATTCAGAGATGGGTTTCAAATTTTATCTGATAGTGGAGATACAGACCAAGGGCCTTGCAGTTCACTGAGGCATGGGACATTACTGTGTTTTAAACTGCTTCCTTTCATGTTACTTGGGCCACTGAAGGACAGTAGGGCTGTGCAAAGCTTTGGTAGTTGATTCGATTTGGAAGAGATTGGGCCCGATTCGGGGATCAAATCTCTGAATCCAAATCGAATTGGGAGATCAAGTAAAATCTCCAAATCAATATGAAGCATCCAAATCAATTCAGAAAAGCTTTGGAAAAGATTCAGCCACTTTGGAGATTTGGCCATAGACTAAACAGGCAGCTGACACAGCTGCCTCCAGCTGGTAAGTCTGTTGGGGTTGGGGGAGGAAACGGGTGTGCGGGAAGGAAGGATTGGGGCTGGCACAGCTGGAGGAGCCACGGCAGAACCTGCAGCAGCTCAGCTGTGCCTGCCTCCCCCGGCCAATCTGAATCTCCGAATCAGCACCAAATCTCTGATTCTGATTTGGCCGAATCAAATGGGGATAGTGATTTGAATCACCAGATTGAATCGCTGTTCTCTGAATTGGCCTAATCCAAATCCGAATCGCATACTTCCCTATTCTCACAGACGTAGAGGACAGCTCCCCTGTGTGTCATACTTATATTCACCTACCTGCTTACAAAGTCAACTGGGAAATAAAATCTCTTTGCCCACAGATGTCTCCAAACATAAATGCTGCAGCCAGTCTTATAACTACTGGTAATTAGGACTGGGAAGACTTTTTCCTTCTCTTAAAATAGAAGGATTCAGGACACTGCATGCTTATCTGGTTTTATGTGCAAAGAAGAAGGAAAAAAAAAAGAGTGAGAGAGAAAAAAAAACCCCATAGGCTTCTTTTTATTTTTAATTGAGGCACATAAATGCCAAATCTTGTTTTCCTTTTCTCTGAAATTCCCTCTGCTGATGCGGAGCTCCCTCTGGTTCAGGACAAAAATTGACTTCATGTCATGAATGAAGTAATTATTTCTTTCTATAAATGAATATGGCAATTATTTTCTTTTTTGAAAAGCACAAGCTGAATAAAAGCATTTTTTTTAAACTGTTGCTATTCAGCAAAACTGCTTTCTCCATAAGTAGCACAACAGCTTTAAAACTCTTCTTCTAGGCTAGCAGAATGCTCACAAGGAAGAAGCGATCATCACATCTACCTCTGGAATCACCTTCTATACTGCAGCTTGTCTGTGGCGACTGAGGATGCATCTATGCAGTATCCATAACATAGCCTGTTCCCAAGCATGCCTACCAACCTACTTCCACTTGCAAGTGCCAACCTTGTAGATGCAGCAATGAATCTGCTCCAGGGTCACTCTCATACCTGCTCTTTAGACGTCTGTCTCGTGTGCTGGAGAACCTCTTATATGGGGATACCCCCTATATGGGCTCATCCCCACATTTCTGGGTTTAATGCGTGTATGCAAATATCACTGGGTGCCCCTGGCAGCACTGGGGATACCAAGTAGACTGGAGTAGACATATCTTCAAACTTCCTTGGCCACCGTATGAAGCAATGTATGGCTTCACTAAAGCAGTTGTGTTCAGTATTTCTTAGCTAGGGGGAAGGTCACCATGGGTATACAGAAATTATTACAGTGCAGCATAGAAATAGTGAAGCTGGCTTTAAACTTGCTGGCTCAGGGATGGTAGCAGTCTAGCCACGACAGCATAGAATTTAGGATGCACTAATTTATTTTGTTTCTGTTTTCTCTGTGGCTGCATGGCAGATGCATGTGGGAACCTTAGATTAAAAGGATGGCAAATACTATTGGTAAATATATTGGATATATGTACAACTGACTTATTTCCCATTCAGAAAATGATTTTTCTACATCTTCCCCTCCATTTTTTTAGTCCAGGACCTCCACAGGACATCAGCAGTGTAATGTGTGTAATGTGGTCTTGTGACAATCCCTCCCATTTTAGCTTGAGTTTCCCCTAAGAAGAAAGCAAGCACTGTGTCCATTCACAGTGGTGGTTTTATACTTGGACCTAACATCTACTTCCCCACTGGGGAGAAATTGAACTCAATTTCACCGGTACCCTTAGAAGACTGGCAGCAGAGTTTTCTGAGGGGAGAAACACCCACGATGGCCCTGAATGGTTTTACTCCCCAGTGTTTGCTTTCTCACTAACCATTTCTAATCTTTTCAAATGCTAGTCTTTCAGGCTTGTTCTTCTCCATCACTTTTCCCCCTTAAGCTTTCCTTTACAGAAAGCTGAAATGCTCCTGGAAGTCATAACCAGAGCTCTTTACAGAGGCACACAAGTCTGTGACTATGAGAGCTTTTTCTTTTGCTCTCAGTTTTGATGTTAGCTTAAGGCAACTGGATTGAGCCCCAAGCAACTTTTTTCCCTCAGTGTTACTTTCATTGAGATCAGGAACAAAGGACATTTTATAATGTGCTCATTTTACATGCTTCAAACAGAAAACAAAAAATAGCCCAAACCCAGACTTCAGAAGCTATGTGCAGGTAGCATTTTAGATTTGTGTGTTCTTCCTCCTTCCATTATTATGGACAATCTGTCAGGCTGTAGAGAATGAGACACCAGTTACTTTTTCATTCACTGACTCCTGTATGGGGCAGCATGTCACATATCCAGAAAAGTGTGCCGGCAAATGACTGGAAGATCAAGATGTGAAATGTCATTCAGGGTGTACAACTGGGAGGTGAGACATCCTCTTCATGCATCTGCTGAAGAAGTTCAATGGCCAGTGACAGACAGCATCTCTGCCTGAAAATTTGCAAAGTCGGTTCTCCAGAGCAGGTCTCAGGTTGCTGTAATACAGCCATACTTCATAGCCAATTGTGCCTTGCAAGGCCTCTGGAATTGTAAAGTCATTTTTGCTGTGTGTTTTGTTTTTTTGTTTTTTACTCTTAAGTCACCAGGAACCCACAGTTTATGTGACTTGTCAGACATTTTTCACTGACTTTCAAGCACATTGTAGCTTCTTCAGGTGTTAAAAGCTAATGTAAACAGCTGCACAAAGAAAGCTATTTGAAGGCACAAGATTTATTAATCCGACAAAAGCCAGGAGCTATGTTACAGTCTCTGGAGAGCAATCCATTGGCACCATATCTACTAACTATTTACACACATTTATATATTACATTTATATAAATATATACATTTATATAAATATAAAACTCTAGTCACAATGGGCATTTACTACTGCAGGACATATATTGTTGCCACAATATACTGTGGCAGTACTCAGTTAGGAAGGGTGAAGGGTTTTTCCAGCAAGAGGAAGACAGAAAATTCCATTTTATCAATCTGTGAGCTCAGTTAGTTGTATCCTTGCCCTCCGCAGTGTGTGGGAAAGAGGAAGACTTAGAACAAGGAGACGCAGAGATGGAGGGGAAGCAGGGATACACATCATAGCTTCTGAGTCCAGTTGCATAGCACTGGGTCACCAAGTCACAGCACACCTTCAACACCAACAAGTGGTATAATTTAAGCTCCTACAAATCATCTTAGAATTAGATCCCTTGAAAAAATCCATAAGACAGGTTTTAGATAAAGCATAAATCTTATCAAGTACTCCATAAGTGCACTTTATTTGTGAACTAAAACACTTCTTGTTATTTCAGTTTCTAAGAGGATCAATTATGACATAATTGCTGGCTTTTTGATGTCCTCTGGAGATTGTATTGAAATACACCAAATCATGAATGAAGAGTCTTAGATGTGGCAAGATGGAACAGTAGCCCATGCAACTATTTATCTTCAGCATTCTCTTTTCCAAGTTCAAGCAGTCTGGAATAAAATCCTGGAGCTTCTGTTGTGTGATTAACACAGACACCAGCATGTCAACTATATGTCTATTAGTTTGACACAAGTCAGGTAGAGGTGGTGCATGGATGATGGGGAGGCTGGGAGCCATAAAGACTATATTGCCATGTTGGTAAAAAACAGCTGTTGGACATGATAAATGTCCTCAACATTGTGGAATTTCACTTGGGAACTGTGACTGACTTTGCAGGGAGCAGGACAGTGCCCTACAAGCCATTGAAAGAGAAATGTGAAAACATATTGCAGCCCTGTGGCAGCTCCTGCTCTCATTAAACTGTTAATCAGAGGGAGGAAAGAGTAACACCACTTTCCCCTCAACCTTCCTGTAAAAATCCAAGCAGTACCGAGAGGAGCCTTCAGGATGTAAATTCTCTTTGGTGCAGAGATTTAATAAGGAACTGCTCCAGGGAATTAAAAAGTGTTCAGTTCCATTATTACTGTTCTGCATTTCACAGATGGAGTTATACCTGTAGTTGGGTTTCCAGAGGGTTGCTTAACTGCTTAGGAGTTTACAGTGACTCAGCAAATGTTTCTCCTGAATGAGCCACTCTCAGGGAACCAACTATGCAATGCATAATTTCTTCACAAACCTCCCTAGAGAGCCTTCTCTGAGGTGTCGTTGCCTCTGAGCATCTCTCCACAAATGTGACACTGCTGACACATGATTCTCCCAATGATTACTGCGTTATCGCCTCCAAGAATCCTCCTACTATGTCCCATGTCATACTCATTGTGTCAGCTCATCATGTCACACTATTCATCATATCATACTATTCATTGTGTCATGCTATTTTCCAAAGACTGTGTTAGCACATCTCTCTGGAGCAGGTCATCACCCAGAATGCCTGTCTCATTGATAGTGGAGGCACCATTTCAGTGCACAGTGTATCAGAATGATATCCCCAAAAGCACACATTTTCAAATATGACTGATGATTTTGAGTTCTTCAATTTCCACATACCCAGATTAGGATATCTACTGTGCATTTAATTTATAGATAGGCTGAACCTCCGTTATTTCATCTCAGATCACCAGGAACAGTTTTAGGCTGCAGTGGTTGAGTTGGGCATTAAACACTCATAGCCACTTTTAAAAATAAAGGCCTACATAGCAAGGTACGTATGTTTATGCAGCATTTTATTTCAACACTTATCTCCATAAGAAGAATAGGCCTCTGCTCTCTCTCAGGTATTCATCCCCTTATTTAATTTGGCCCTAAACAGTTAGACATAACCATGATCATATATGAGGATTAACAGATACTCTTAGCTCCAAGGGGCTTTCTTTAAGCTTCTGGGAAGTTGAGGGACATACGGTCAGAAAATAAATTTGCAGGTTGTGGTTGTGTCACTGGTTTTTATATGGGAAGAAATTTTCCTTCATTCTTTTCCTTACCTCCTTAAAATCTTGAAAGGAAAATACTAAACAGAGTCACACCCTGAGCAGGATTAGATGATTTGACAGTTACCCAAACGGCAGTTAGGACTTGGTACATGGTGTCAGGAATGGAGAAATAGGTTCATGGGCACAGACTTTGTATTTTGCCGGTGGGTGCTTACAGACGTAAACCCCTCCCCCCCAAAAAACAGCACTTTACTTTTAACTTAGTGCATTCCCATGCTGAGCCCCACACACGTTCAGAAGAGGCAGTGTGTGGAGCTTTTTTGGTGCTTTTATCTAATAGCTGATTGAATCAGCTTTAGCTAAAAGTGCCAAAAAGCCCTGCTGAAGTGCCTGATCTTTACAGGCACTGCAAAGCCAGGTTGAAGTAATGTGCTACTTCTTTTGGTAAAATGTGATTTTTTTTAACATCTGCAAGCAGCCCAGTGGGTGCTGAGCACCTGCTAATGTTTTTTGGTGGGTGCTTGAGCCCCAGACCACCCACAGAGTCAATGCCTATGAATAGGTTCTGCTTTATCTGTGGCACGTTAGGGTCTTATGTCTTGCATTGTGTCAGGGCTGATGGTAGATTTATGAAGCATTTAGATTATGGATTGTATAGAGTGGTTTGGATAAGGATGATCCTGCCTCAGGCAGGGGGTTGGACGAGATGACACCTGGGAGTCCCTTTCAACTCTACTTCTCTATGATTCATAGGGCAGCTTAATCCTCATGCTGCACAGGTACATTACATGTACCTTTGTGAGGAGGAGAAAGGGAAGAAAAATGGCCACCCATCTCCCAAATTAGAGGAAAGTCTTAATTTTGAAATTTGGTTGCAGTGCCCCAGTTGGCAGACCACAAGAGAGGAAGAGTTGCAAAGCTTGCAGGAGTTTTGGTCTATTCATCCACCCATTTGTAATCAGAGAAGTATCATGCATGTTCTGAGTGGCAAGTTCTCTATGGGGCTGTAGGACAGAACTGATGTATACGTTGGTATATTTTACTGGGAGGTTTTCATGGAATATGAGGGTACAAAGGATATTTCCCTTGCAAGTTTTCAGAGGGAAAGGGCACCAACTGCATTTCAGATGATAATACCAGAAGTCTGAGAAATGGATTTCCATGCCCTCCCTCCCCACTTATGTAATGTACTTCTCTATCTTTATTATTCTTAATGGAGATGGTTTTGGGGTAGCAGTAATGGAGAAATCTATAAAAACTGCTGTCTGTGTGGGACCTTTTAGCTGAAAGTGATGCTGAAAAATAAGAACAAAGTTGAAAAAAGCAGAAAAACAAAACATCAGCTTCATTTCTCAATACATTTCTCTGGCACTGCAAGAGTTAAGCTGAGTCTATTACTGTTTTCTTGTCACTTTGTCACTGATCTAATGACCATCGATAATAGTTGAATAAGAATTGATGGAGAGATAGATTTAATTAACCCTGGTGTCAGCAGCTAGCACTGCTGCCTGTTTGTGTGTTAATGGAGAAGCTCAGAAAAAAAATTCTCTTGAGCTTTGTGTGGTATAGCCCAAGGCAAGTAAAACAGTTCTATTCATCAGATACGCCTTCCAGGTATGCCCAGATAGTGCTCTATACAAACTCTCCCCCTGCTCTCCCCCACCTACAAAGCAATCATTAAACTACTTGCAATCACACTCCGTTCTCTGCTCATTTGACAACCCAACCGCAAGAGAGATCCATGTGGTGTACTTAGCATATACCTCCAACTCCTAAGAGGAAAACATTAGCAAGACAACTGGAAAGATGGAAGGAACTGCCAGACATTCAGAAAGAATATGGGAAAGGCATTAAAATGGATCAAAACATATAAGATATGCTGTGAAAATGCGCTTGCAAAATATACCACTCTTGGAGAATGAAGTTCTTCATTTATCTATATGTGAGTGTAACAGGATGAGATTTTGTGGATTAGTTCATTTTTCATGACCATAAAGTCCAAGGACCTTCTGTGTAGTCTAAAAACAAGGATGCCAGTCAGTGTAGTGGTTCAGTGATTTGACCAACTCATTTCACACTGACTACCAAAATAGCAGCAGTGTGTACTCTGCATTCTATATAAATGCTTACATGGGTGCATCCAGATGAATGTACATGTGCGGTTTGTGGCACCTCAAAGCTGCTTAAGGTGCCGCAAACTGTATGTGGTGCATGTGCATGTGCAAACTGCATGTGGTGCACTTGCCATGCTGCTAATTTTCAGTGCAGCACCAAAATTTGAGACTGGAAGATCCCGGTGTGAAGAAAAAACACTGAAAAAAGTGGCATGGTGCACCTGCCAGAAACGGAGCCTGGCCATCCAGAGCCATGCTCTGGCTTCTGGCCAGGCTCCATGCTACTGGACTGGTGCTGCTGCTTCCCTGGAAGGCCCCCAGTTAAGGCTGCTGGGGCCAGCACAGGTGCTGACCCCAGCCTCCCCTACCTGACCTGTACAATTCAGCATGTGCCGAAGCAAGTGTGTAGGGGTGTGCCCTGGGCATAAAGCAGCGGCACAAATATGTGCCACTGCTATTTGTGCTGGGGCAAATGCATGCCCCTGCATGTGGGGACATGCTCCATAGTTGCAATATATACATGGCTCATGCACTTTAATGTGCTTTATTCTCACACCATTCCTATGTGAGTGATGGGAATGTTATCCTCATTGTAGAGATGCAAAACCCAGGAATAAAGTAAACTGTGATTTACCCAAGATGCAGGAAGTTGTGTTGACATTGAGAGATGAAACGAGGTGTTCCAAGTTCCAGCCCAATGCCTGTCCACTAGGTCATCATTCCTACTCCTTTTGACCTAAGAACTAGCGAGAAAAAATGGAATAGTTTTTTCCCCAAAACACTACTGCCCTTTGCTATGCCTTCTATTTTTAAATTAGTCCACAGGTACCTCACATGACAGAAAGCTACTCCTAATTGCTGATGTCTATGTCGTCTCCCTCTTGCTCCTTTTACAAACTGACCTGAAAGGAATGCATTAGTGTAGTTGGTATCTTTTTTTATTTGTAGATATTTTGCTCCTATACATGCTATAAACTATAGAGGTGTGTGTCGAGGGGCAAGTGAGATATCAGAAACATCATCTTGTCTAGAAGATTAAATAATCCCTACTATCTGAGGCTCTTTCCCAAACTGACAGAGCACAGATCAGACTATTATGGAAACACTGAATTAAAAAAATTCACAAGCAGCTAAAGTCACCTCACAGTCCTGCAGAGACTGTGACTTAGAATGCAGTGTTCAAAGTATATTGCATAGCACAATTCAGTTCTCTTGGGAGACCATGTCCCACCAGGGTACTTTTACAGACCCCACATTAATTTAACTGGACAGGTGGCAACAGGCTACATGAGAATGGGGATGTAACATGCATAATAGATCAGCCAGTCATCATGCTTGGTTCTAAGTCAGCATCTCTTGATCAAAAAAGGAGATGCAGAGACTGAAAGACAAGAATAAGGACTTATTGTAGTCAGAATCAGTGGGACAAGTCTGACACCCTTGAGTATTTCTTCACACCTTCCTTTTCTTTCATTTTCAGCTGTGATTGGTTTTCTTGTTTTAACACATGCCCCATTCTTCTATTCTTGACCCTTGTGATTAATTCTCTGCCACTCGTGGTAACTCTGGCTGCCATGCAAGTTCAGATATGTTTGTAGCATCTGTAGAGGAAACAATGGATCTCCTCTCTGCATTACTCGTTCTTACAAGGATTTGGGAGGTGGGGAGGGGTTCTTGTTCAATTGGCTGGCATAAGAGAAACAAAGAGAGTGAGGCCTCCTAAGGGCTTCAAGATTTGTTTCCAGGACAGTAAGCTCCCATTGACACTGTACTGCAAGCCCTTTTCATACTGTGTAGTGTAGTGCTGTCAAACAATATCAGCACCTCCCCAGCTCAGTTAGTTTGCCGTGGAAAGACAACATAACAACAGCTTTCCAGCTAGAATCCTAAGTGGAGCTTCCACTTAAATAGTAGATTGCTATAGCATGGTAGTGGGGTCAACGGACCTAAAATATCAAGTACAGAGGAAAGGCTACAGATCATCAGGTTCCTTCCTAAGGCAAAAGGCCTCTGAAATATCAGGTTGGCTCTTGTCTTTGGTCCCTTGTTTAGCATTTCTAAGATATTCACAGTATCAGAGTGGGATGACTGTGCACTGGGAGATGAACAGAATTGTACTGAGGGCAAGAATATTAACAACAGCTCATGGAGTGTTGGCCTGGTTCTGTCTTTAAAACATGGAGTCAGGAGGTCTGGATTCTACACCTGCATAGACATTTAGCTGCTCTGAGTCTCAGTTTCCCCATCTGCAAAAGCATGATCGCATCACCTATTTCAAAGAATGGTTTAAGATTTTAATCCACTGTAGTTTGTTAAGTGAATTGGAATTCTTGGATAGAATGTCTATGGAGGCTGAGGATACCATTAAAGAATATAAGCAGTAAATTGTCTGAATTTCTAAACTGTAGAAAGTTCAGCATTGCAATTCATGGGAACATATGAATATTCAGATATTTATTCAGTCTCTGAAAGCTACATTCCTTTCATATAAAATAACCCCATAGGTTCTCCCCTATACCCTAGAAGATACATAAGTAGGCCTCTGGTTTCCTCACTGATTTTTCCTCCCTGTCCTAGAGTGGAGTCTGGTAAGTCTGACTGACTTTAGGTCAAGTTTCGTGCCATTCCATTCATGTATTGCCCATGCATTGCTTCTCATTTAAAAGGTATCTCAGAAATTGGCATGAGATCTGAATACAGTAGCACCTAAAACTAAATATAAATGCTTTTCAGAATCCTGCTGACACTTCTCAAAGCAAGCTAGCTAGTCTACATGCTAGAGTCATGCAGACATGGGATAGACTTTTCAAAACTGTTGAACATTGCATAATCTATTCCCCCTAAAATCAATGGGATTTTTTATCATGGACTTAAATCCAATCACCATTAGGCTAGTGCTGCTTGCTTTTCAAAAGAACACCCACAAATGTCTTGAAAAGGTAGAACAGGTAAGGCAAAGGGCCTTTGGGGTTCAGGGAGATGTGACACTGAGAGCCACCGTAGTGCTCCCTTCGGGCTCTAGCTCTCCCCACTTTGAGTTTCCTCTGTGACTTTAGATGTCAGCAGCCACCTCCAATGGGGTGCAGAAACATGTAAACTTACACCTCTGGCTAAGTCACAACCTGTTCTACCCCTGTACCAGGGTATCCAGGTTCCAAAACGAGATACAACAAATCCAGAATCTATTTTTCCTTGTTACCTGTTCGAGGCATAGCATCTTGCAGAGAGACATGTGATGATCAAAAGTCTGTCTCAGCACCTATAGGCCAGGCTTTGCAAATGAATAATAAGGCTTGCCCTGCCTTCCCTGGGGGCAGGCTCAATAGGCAACCAGTACACTCAAATCCCTGACCTCAACCAGGCATCCCTCCCTAAATGAAAGATAGAATCTATTCCCTTTCCCAGTCAGCCCCCAAACGTTTCAGGTGTTCCTCTTTTAGCTCCACCTTCTTCATCTGACTTCCAGTGCAGGTGTGGGGTAGAACTGATTAACCCCACAGGCTCCTCTACCCTAATCTTAGCCAGTTTGGGATTTATATGCAGCAGGTTTCCTGGTCTGAATTGTCTGAAACGAAATGTGCCAGTTTAGACTTTGGTTGGTGAGATGCATGGCTTCTGATCACTCATCACTGTTCGAAACAGAATGTTTCTCACTATTTGCCACGTAGGTCTTCAAATCCCTGTTTGTAACCTGCAGCCATAGAATGTGCAAGACTGAGAAACAAAATAGAATTCAATTTTGAAGAATCAGCTATTGTTATAGCTGTGTGACTTGGGGAGCAGGTGAGCCAATAATAGAATAAACTGCCCAGAGAGGAAATGAATATTGGGTTTTGTTCCAAATGGATGAGTTCAGCTAGAGTCTGCAAAAGAGTGGGGGTAGGGGGGGAGCTAGGAATTGTTCTGTGACAAACGTATTTTGACAATTCTGCTGAAAGGGCTGACAGACTTATGAGTGAGGAGGAGGAATAACTGATCAGCGAGTGTCATTTCACTTGTTTTCCTTGTTTCAGACCAGTCCTGCTAACAATGTGTGTCACTACCCAGTGCTCGGAAACATCCTCTGTTCAATGCCACTGGGTGATCTCCAAGGTAATGCTGAGTTTCCTGCTTCAATATACCTGCCAACAGCAGAGACCAAAAGCAGAGGAGTGTGTACTGATGTTGAAATGGGCATCTGCCAGAGAAACAATCCCATGAATCATAAAATTGAGGAGGGAAGGTAAGTGTGTAAACAGCCCACTCAAGTGAGTTTCTAGTCGTAGAAAATCCTGTATCATGGCTTTCATTTTTACACCTACTGAGACTATTACAAAATCATGGATGATGTTTTTGGTTGTCTGTATTGATTATTCTTCCCTGGGATAGAATAAGGCACTCCCTTGCTCAAGGAGCTGAGAATTTTGTTTTCAGTGCTCTCTCATTTTGCCAGATGGAGGAACATAATACCAAAGGCAGGGAGTTGGCTCTGGCTATGTAGCTTAGAGTAATTTTTAGCCACATTAAGCACGCAGGGCATTTGCACACATGTATGTGATGCAGAGCTGGGTGCTTTTAAAAGTGCCCAGCTCTGTGTCACATGCATTTGTATAAATGGCAAAATGCGTGTCAGTGTGGAGAAAATGGCGGCAGTGCACTTTTGAACCAAAACACATCAAAGATGTTTTAAGATTTCCCCCCTCCGCCCAGAAAAGGCCAATGGATATTCTGTTTGCTACCAGTCTAAATTATGCCACTTACAGAAAACCATGTAACTTGATAGATTACACCTTAGGCTTTTGAATGTCTGTACCTAGCCTAGATGACTGGGTTTTATGAAGTCAAAGGTACAACATTAGCTATTACTATTGTTTTCATTGTTATTATTTGGTTATGTTCCAATTGCACCCAGGTACCTCATTTGAGATTAGGACCACTTTGTGCTCTATAAACATCATCTCTGCACTGAAGAACTTTCAAAATAATTTAAATTCAGATGCAGTAAACAGTAGGGTTAGCTTAGAGTGGGGACAGAGAAGAACAGGACAATGATAATAGTTTCATGATATGGTAAAGTATATGAGCCATTTTTGACAGGCTGCCACTCAAGGTAGCCATCATTATTTATAGTGAATGTAGCATCATAGAAGAAATAGGTATGAAGGAAGGATTTGATTACAAGGGTAAGGGCCTCATGGGTTAATTCAGGGGGTATGTTCATGTATAAAGCACAGTGTAGAGCTGTTTGTAGTGGGGTGCTAAAGAGGAAAGGTGGGCAATTTAAACCTCGTATCACAAACAGAATGAAGGGGAAGAGAGAGGACATCATAAAAAAAAATGGCAGCTTGGTAGAAGAGAAACACATGGTAAAACTCCTCGAAGGCATATATGCCAATGGTGTGGGCAAGAATCTACTGTACTTCAGATTTCAAGGGAATGATGTCACTTCTGCAGTTAAGCGCTGACTTGGATTGCTATAGCAGCAGATCAAAGCCAAGCCTGGTTAGTATATTGGAAGCACCTACTGCTGTAGATTTTGTGGCACTACACCTTCCAAGACACTGGGAATCAAGTCTAACTTCAGCCTGAATTGCTGTTGTTTCCTGTAGATGGGTAAGGTGCTGGTTTCTTCAGGTCTGTGTAGAACTGTTTATTTCCTTCACCCAAAAAATCAGCATGAAATGTCTGTAGTGAGGAGCTGCCAGTGAGCATTTGGATGTGAGGGATCGTAGTGGAAGGCATTGGTAGGGATGGGGTCATCCTCATCACAGCTGCTGGAGTCTTCTTTTTTCTTCTTCTTTCTGGTTTTCTACTTTCACTTATCTAATAGTGTGTTAAAATTGACCTCAAGTCTGAACCCTGATTTCATATTTCTTGAACTTTGGAGATTGCCAGAACCTAAATCCTTGTTTAGTTCATGGACTTTGGTGAATGTGAAAGCCATCTATAGATACAAATTCCATGGCTAAAGTCCTTTCTTGGAAGTATCCTTTGAGATAACCAGTGACCTACATGGTATAACCTACACTGGAAAACCTCACTACTACTATGTGGTATCTCCTGGCTTCTAGCCTGGGAGAAGGGACTCATGGTATTGTGCTGAGACAGGATGTGACTTCAGAGCTGAAAATATTTGAATGCAGACATGGCTGTGACACCTGGATATGTTAGGAAGGAAGAAGACAGGATGTATGAAACATAAAAATGAGGAAATGAAGGTGAAATATATCATCCAGACAGTCACACTGGCTCTGAATCTGAATAGGTCCTCTCCAAGGGTTACTGACAAAGTGGTGACAGTTAGCCAAACTATACTCTGTGTGTATGTGTGTGTGTGTGTGTGTGTGTGTGTGTGTGAGTGAGGGAGGAACAGAGGGAAAACCAAATGGACTTCGAAAACTGAGCTTCAGTTCAGTGCCACATTAGATGAAATAACCCATGAAACCCTGGCCTCCAGCACACCACTACCACGCAGGCTACACCTCCGCTTCAAGCATCCGTTTGATTATTCCAACCAGGATGTAACTACAAGCAGCTGTTTGTTTTACTAGTGTCAAGGCATGTGTTTGGTTGCTAGTAAGTTTTCCAATGTCAGAGGGCATAGACAGGAACAATTTTCTTTCCCATTGTCACATGAACGACTGTTGCTGCCCAAGACTGGGGGAGCACAATTTGTGGGAGGCAGTGTCAGTGGCAGGGTGGTGAGCAGTGACCACCCACAGAAGCCATTGGTGGCGTCAGCAGGGAGGGGGGGAAGTCAGCAGGGAATGCTGGCTTCTGCAGCATTCGCTTGCAGAAGCCAGCAGTGGTAAGCACCTGTAGAAGCCATCGGCCACAGCGGCCAATCTCAGGGGGGGCACATGCCCCCCCTCAGCCCCCCCGTGAGTCACCTATGCATTGTCAGGCATATAGTGAAGCCTAGTTTATTTACATATTTGATAGCAAATGGATGTGAAGTAAACTGTTAATACCTTTCCAAGCATACAGATGGACAACGTTTTCTTACATAAGAAACAATGGTGATTACTTTGAAGGTGTTATGGTAACCTTAGTGCTGAAATTAAGGGTGTGGTGAAAGATGTATGCACTTTTCAGTGATACCTACAAAATGGGGCTAAAGAGGATCTTTTTATTTTCTACCAACTGTGGTCCTTTGAAACAGAAATCAGCACAGAGATCAAATCCACCTTCAGGGTAATTTCGTGCTTTTCAGAGGAGACTGCAAAGGCTGAATTTGGTGCTCAGCTTAAAGTTCACCCTTGGAAAGAGATTGTAGATCAGACCCTGACCAAAACCTTTTCAGTTGGATAATCTTCCATTATTAGATAACTTTCATAGATTCATAGATTGTAAGGCCGGAAGGGACCTCAGAAGATCATCGGGTTACAAATAACTTTGTAATTAACTGGAAAAAAGTACCTGCTAGAAGATCTTACACAGTAGGACTACCGCACTAATCAAGTGGCCACTAGCAGTTGTTACTTTACTACAAAGTGACAGTTCACAGTGTTTGTACTGATGGATCATGGTCAAGGCTGATCATATCTCTGCATATTCGTGGCTCCTTTATGCGAGTTAGAAGATGTTTGTAGGTGTTAGTGATGAGAGAATTTAGGTTCCCCTGACACCTTCTTGATATTAGTTTAACACAGGTCAACTCTACCATTTATGAGATAAATGAAATAAATAAATGAGATTTTCTTTTCCATGGAGTTGCATCAGTAAGGTCATGTGTCTCATGGTTACAGCAAAGGGCAGACTCTTGGAAACTTCTGAAAACCAAATGCTGCTTCTGAGGTGACTCAGTCACCTCAGAATAAAACCCACTATTTGAGATAATAATATAAGTATAACATGGACTTCCTGGACAAAGTCTCTGTGCTGTGTCCCTGCTTCAGCTGGAAACCAGTTTGGCACCAGCCCATCTGAATCCTAGTATATATCACTAAAATAAATATTGGTGATATATATTGACTAGACTCAGAGGAACTTCAGATGCAGCTGCTGATACCCTAAATGTCTGTACATCGACCTGGAGATTTTCACTAATTCAGGTGCACTTTTATGTCCCTTCCAAACCTAGGGAGACGGGAATTCCATCCTTAGGTTGGCTAGCTAATTAGGATATATATAAAATATAATGAGATATTACAATGTGATCAGTCTGCCAGATGCTCTCACTCAGTTCCTGTGTGTCCTAGGCCTGTGCAAAACAGCACCATTCTGTTTTGACTTCTGTTTCGACATTTCAACAGGATAGTGTTTCGTTTTGAATTTCGTTTAATTTTGAAACCAGCGTTCCATTTCATTTCATCAAAACTGTTTAGCTGTTTCAACCTTTCACCCATAGGCTATAATGGGGAAGCACAAAATGGCCTATAACTTTGTCATTTCCTGCTTGATATTGATGAAACTTGCAGAAGTGGTAGCTCCTTCTGAGGCCATGCAGCCTGCCAAGTTTCACGAAGATAGGTGCAGAGGTTCAGGGGAACTGCACCTCAAAGTTTTGAAAGCAAAACGTGTCACGTGTGTTAAGGTGCAGCAGGGTGAAAATTGCTAGGGGTGTTGGTTTAAGGACATGGCACTGGCAGACAAGGTTCTTTCCTTTGGGTCAATCTAATCTGGTATGTTTTAGCAGACCAACTGAATAGTTAGTTACAGAAAACTTATCTTAGCAAGCTTTCAGGTTGAAAAACCCTTTGTCAGGCTGAGGAAGCACCTGCAGTTGCAATGTTCCCTCTAAGGAATAGTGGTCCGTGAGCGTGCAACCTCAGTCTGTGAGTGCACTACCTCGGTCCGTGAGCACGCTGCCTCAGTCTGGTGTGGGTCATTTATCAAAGGGGGCTGGAGGCCAGGGGGGTGGGGCCTGGGGCCTGGCGGCCAGGGGCCAGAGGCTGGAGCTGGGGGCTGGAGGAGGGGGGCTGGAGCTGAGAG
>NW_005842061.1:228388-256111 GCF_000455745.1 Alligator sinensis | reverse complement strand
CCAGGGGCCGGGGAATGGCGCGGGCTCTGCTGGCTCTAGGGAAGTGCTCTGCTCCCCCGCATCAGGGCCGGGGAGTGGAGCACTTCCCTGGAGCTGGTGGAGCCAGCGCCAGTCTCCTGCTCCCACTTCTCCTGGTGCGCAGCCTTGAAAAGGCCGTGCGTGGCCACACTTTTAGTTGTGCATGGCTATGCATGCATGCACCTTAGAGGGAACCTTGTGCAGTTGGTGTGTCTGTGTGCTGTTCCTGGATGGAAGGAATAGTAAAGAAGCCAGAGGAAGCATGGTGGAAAGGCAGCTAGCAAGCCTTCAGGGCGAGGTGGAAGAGGGGGTAGAGGGAGAGGTGTAAGTTCTACAACTAGTAGGGATGAGGCTTCCACAAGCAGCAAAGAGAGGAGAGCATTGCCAGTACCACTGCCTGTGCCTGAGTCTGCATCCCCTCCAAGAGTACCAGCCATAACCTCCCCACACCACCTAGGAGGCTGATGAAGTGAAGTTCATAGGCCCGGCTGTGAAAAGTCGTTTGTAAATTCAAACAAGCACCGAACCTTGCTAACCTAACCTTATCACCAGAAGCCAACTTCCTACAGCTCAAAACACAAAACCTGGCAACCATCTTCAGTACCCCCACAAACTACACACTAGAATCTATCAAAGACAAAAATACCCAACTACCTGTGGGAGTACATTTCTCACAAAAACCCCACTCTGTCTCTGGTCTCTCAGGCCTGGTCCTAAAAGGAAATTTACAAACCACTTTTCACAGCTGGGCCTATGAACTTCACTTCATCAGCCTCCTAGGTGGTGTGGGGAGGTTATGGCTGGTACTCTTGGAGGGGATGCAGACTCAGGCACAGGCAGTGGTACTGGCAATGCTCTCCTCTCTTTGCTGCTTGTGGAAGCCTCATCCCTACTAGTTGTAGAACTTACACCTCTCCCTCTACCCCCTCTTCCACCTCGCCCTGAAGGCTTGCTAGCTGCCTTTCCACCATGCTTCATGGTGCATTTCATAGTGTTTTGCTTTTATACAAATGTATAAATGTATCTGTGTTCCTATATAAATTCTGTAAGGTGTATAGTCTATGCTGCAAGGTATAAATGTATCTGTGTTCCTATATAAATTCTCTAAGGCATGGAGTGTATGCCGCAAGGTATAAATGTATCTCTCTTCCTATATACATCAAATTCTATAGCATAATATCCAATATAATTATAAAATTGAAAAGAATACATCAATGAATATAATAATTAAATAAAAGGGTCTAGAAAAAAGAAAAAGGTATTCTGGAATCCCACTTGCTAGGGTAGGCTAGCCAGTAGGAAATCATTCAAATCAATGCTAGTAGTAGCCTTTATTGTCTAACACTCCTAAGCTGCTGGAAGACACAGCTTAGTAACTGTCAGACTCCAAGGCAGAAAGCAGTCCATTTCAAACAATGGGGCCTTTTATGCTGTTTTTCCATTCCTCCCCCAGAGCACTGGGATTGGAAGAGACCTCAGGGAAGGATCACAGTCACTGCCCAGCTACACAGTCAATATGAGAGCAGTGCTTCCCTCCTCTTCCCCAGTCTTCCCCCTCCCTGTCCTTACTTTCTGTTTCCCTGCAGGCAAGCCCAGCTTGAGCTTCGAAACTCAAAACATTTTGAAACTTTTAAAATGCTTTGATTGCCCTAGTTTCATTTTGAAGCTGTTTTGAAGCCCTTAATTTCTTTTGATTTTGCTGTTTCAAGCTCGAAATGAGTTGAAACAGCATTGAAATGAAACAGGCGGCAAAATTTCTCACAGCCCTAGCTGTCCTGTCTTCTTGTCCTCCATCCTTTGTTTCTTACTGACCAACTTGGTCAATTTTTCTTCTAGAATGTTTTCTATTTTATATTAAGAAGACAGATGATAGCCCTTCTTATTATTGCATGTTTAGTGCAGGGTACAATACAGAATAAAGAAGTTTCCCTTACTTGTGCCTTCCAGGATAGGAAATGTACATAGGTCCTATTGTTCATACTTAGTTCCTTTTCCATGTTGGTATGCAAAGGCAGAGATATGGAGGGTGTTCTGCTTCCACTATGAAGATACTCAGACCTTATCCCTGCTGGGACTGACAATATGCAATTCACAACTGTGTTTTCAACATAGCCATTGCCTTTCAGCTTAAAGCATAGTTTCAATGATCTGCATGGCCAGATTTTTTTTCTTCTAAAAATCATGATACCCAGCTATGTTATAGAATATCTGCTTAGGAAATCTATTATATTATTTTATGACATATAGCTGTAATACATTTCTGAGTGTGGTTGATAAGAAAAGCTCTGCTAGAATCTTGCCAATAAGATGTATGTTTAAACTTGGGGCAATCACAAGATCAAGTATAGTGTATGCAGTAGGGCTGTGCAAAGCTTTGGGTCCTGATTCAATTTGGAGGAGATTTGGACTGATTCGGTGGCCAAATCTCCAAATCTGAATCAAATCAGGAGACCAGTTAAAAGGTTCAAATCAATTCAAAGCTTTCTGAATTTATTCAGAAAAGATTCAGAGACCTTTGGTAATTTGGGCAGTCCCCACCTGCTGCAGCAGGGAGCTGGACGTGGACTCTGTGCTGGTAAGTAGGGGGTACTGCCCTCCAATGCCTGCCCACTCCCCCAGGTCCCCCCCCCGGCTGCTCTGCCCAGTCCCAGCTCCAAGCCCTTTAAAAAAAGCCCCCACTCACTGGATGCTGCCAGGTGGGGTGGCACTCTGTGCTGCCCCCCACTGCCCCACACCATGTGGGGGCTCTGCCATAACCCCTTGACCCCTGCCCACTCCCCCAGGCCCCGCCAGGGCTGCCCCATCCACCCCAGGTCTGGCCTTTTAAGAACCCCCCCAAAACCCCTGCACTCACCGGCTGCTGCAGCGGCCTCAGAGCTTCTAGCACGGGGCAGTGCGGGGCAGCGGGGATCACCCCCACCCTCTCCCGCTGGGCAGGAGCCGGTGAGTTTGGGGTTTTTTTGGTTTTTTTTAAAGGGTCAGAGCTGGGGTGGGTGGAGCAGCCATGGGGGGCTGGGAGAGCAGGCAAGGGTCGGGGGGCTTGTGGCAGAGCCCTCCATGTGGTTTGGGGCAGTGGGGATCACCCCCCTCCTGGGCAGGAGCCAGTGAGTGGGGGCTTTTTTTTTAAAGGGGCTGTGGACTAGCAGTTGCAATAAGGAGTGGGTAATTTTAGTGCTTCTGTGGCTCATAGATTACAACTGGTGTAGAATAGTTGTCTGATTGACTTCCATATCTGTGTGACAGTAAGATAGACCTGTTTACAATAAAGTGTGTCTGGGTCAATGAGTGCTGATGGAGAGGAGAGGAGTGCCCATGTATGACATTTGTGTGAGTCTTTGGGGTTTCAAATGCCCTAGCCTGGAGTTAAGGAAAACTCTTTAATTACCCTGGAGGATAAAAGGGAGCTATATTGCCAGTTCTAATAACCCCTAACTCCCACCAGTCACTCCACAGGATACAGACCCTGTTAACATGCAAAATAATGTAAAGATGCAGGTGGGGTTCTGGCTGGTTAAACAAGGGATGGTTCAGTGAGAATTATCCAATTAAATCCCCATCTCTTCCTCACTTTTGGTTTTTCCCCATTGTACTGGCATCAACAAAGGCAATAGAAACCAACCCTAAACAAAAGGATTCCTAAATTAGGCAATAACCAAGTGAATCTTGCATGCTTTCCTGTACATACTGCTCTGTACAGTGGTCTCTTGGGTACCATCTCATGATTGACAGGAGGCTAGAAAACAGAACTCAATATGTACACAGACATATGCAATATATCTTGGGAAAGATGCATACATGATTAAAGGTTCTCTATTTTCTTGTAACTTAAATTGTTCTCCTTTAGCACAGTTTTTCCTTAAATTCATTCTACTACCAGGAAGAGCTGAAGCTGAAAGAAGAGATCAGTAGAGAAAGATGAAGTATATATAGGTCAGAAATGCTTTTGCATGGAATTTCCTCCTGGGGTACTTGCAGGTTATAAAAAAAATGTGATCCTCTAGGTCCTCCACATTTATCACTTGGAGCTTCCCACAGTTAGAACTCAGCTCCTCTTGCTTTAAAAGTGCAGACTTCTAACTCAGGAGTTGCCTTTGGCTATTAAGCAGTAGAGATCCTCTGGTAACGGTTGAGCATTTCTACTTCCAGTTGGCAATAATACCTGTGCACCCTGCACAGTCACTTGCAATACTTCAGTCTGACTGTGTAGTGCCGTGGTTTTCAAGCTGTGTTCTGTGGAATCCTGTGGGCTCCACGATAGATTGCCAGGGGTTTCACGGAGAGACTGGGGGTCATGGTGGAGTAGGCCAGCAGGCAGTGCGCTGCCATTGCACGGCTGAGTTGCCTGGACCACGTCAGCTGATATGAAGTCATAGAGTTAGGGGCCTGGGTTCAGTGGTAGAATACATGATACAAAAGAGTTCCAAACCTTTTAAAAGTTTGAAAACCACAGGTTTAATGAGCAGCTTGGCTTGAAAATGCCTAGATTTAATAGTTCACAAACTTTTCAGTTAACTGTCCCTCAAAATAACACCTCTGGTTTACAAGTCTCTAACTCTAACCAGTGATTTTGCTCAGGTCTGGAGCTGGAGAGCTGATAAACAACTGGGAAGCAAAGAGTAACAGTATTCATTGGCCCAGTACAGAGCCTCATTACTAACATAGTGAAGAAGGAGTTGAACTCTGAAGTACATGTCAGTACTACTGTAGTGTGTTGCCTTTACTGAATGTTTGCAGTGGTGCTGCCTTGGGAGGTGACTGACTGTATAAGGAACTTGACAACATGCCACACAGCACCTGCCATAGCTGCTGCTTTGCCCTTATGGCTGTTGTATTTTACTGGACTTAACATGACGGTGAGTTGCACTGCACGGGCAGTTGTAAATAGATGTTCACATCTCAAAGATAGGAAGGCATAGTTGGTCAAAAGCATTATACGAGAGAAATGGGCACAGAGAATGATATCTGGATTTGGACGTTCATGAAAATTCTAACTTTCTCAAAATTTGCTCCTGTTTAGATTCAGAGACATAAGTCCAATTTTGAAAATAGACTCCAGACCTAAAAGCAAGCTGTGGGAAATCTCAGTGGGGTTCTGGCTTACACAGTAGTGGGGGGCTCATCTCTCACTATAGCCATTTCAGAACAAAGTAAGGATGATAGGTGACAGAGTAAAGAGGAACACAGTTGTAAAAGGAAGTAGGCACACTTGCTAGTACTTGCAGGTATGTTCCTGTAGCTGAAGGGGAATATAACAACCCTTCAGAAAATTGGATACTATCTGCAACTCTACAAATTCTGTTGACTGAACGGAATTCCATGAATGAAAAGAGCTGACCTTTCTGGCAGGATTACTTTAATTTATTTTTTCTTACTGTATTCGTCTTCCAACAATTTCTTACCTTCTCCTGCGTAGAGCCTGATATTGATCTCAGTTACCCGAATATAAAGTCCAAGTCCATTGACAACAGTGGAGTTCTTCCAGATACGCACTGCTCTAGCTGAGGGAGAATTTGGCCCATATAGACTGGCTTATTGCTGTGCAACTCTTACATCACACCTCTAACTTTGGCCCTGAATATTACTGATAATAACATGTCTTGGCAACTACTTTCCTATACTTTTTTTTCACTGTATTTTCCACTGTATTTTTATTGTAGGTTTCTGATGAAATAAAAGCAAAAGAAATAAAAGCAAAGCTTCAGTCACTAGAACCCCTGGAGCTAAAAAAATATAGCCTTGAAGTAGTTTGGATTTATTTTATTAGACATAATATGTGGCTACCAACAAATACAGATATTGAAGGTAAAGTTTTTAAATTTTATTGAACACATTAACTAAAACAATTTGTTCAGTTAGAATAATAAATCTGAGGATTTTTCTCTGGACAGATGGATAGTAAATAAACTGAAATGACTTTTATATAATCTGAGTTCAGTGAGACGTCCTGTCCTGTTACATTTGTAGGGTATGACTTTGCATGATATAATGTTCTGTAATGATACATTACACTGTTTACAGGATGGAGCCTGCAAACAAGTATGTAAATGTCTGTTTTAGACACTGAGTGTATTCTGTTCTAGATAAGTACTAATAGTTTTGGTGTTTGGGAGGAGGGCTTGGCTTTTGTTGTTTTAAAAATGAGGATAAATTCATGAGAATGAAGTAGAATTTATTCCTAAACTGGGAGATGCTGGTCAGCTGCATGTGTGTGTGTGTGAGAGGAAGGCATGGGTATGGAGTGTACTGGTTATCTTAAGATGCATCACAGAAGTTGCAAGTTTTTTATATTGTATATGCACTATATTGTGTAGGTATATGCATGCATGCTTGTGATTATTTCACCTGATGAAGAATGTCTTGCATTTGAAAGCTTGTCTTGCATTTGAAAGCTTGAAAGCTATCCAAACTATGTAGTTGATTTGTCCAATAAAAGATATCACCCTAAGAAATCCTTGTCTTACACATAATTCCTGGACCATCACAGCTATAACATCAGTCTAACTGTACTATGAGTACACAATGCTTTAGTAGTGGTAAGGAAGACATATATAGGTGTACATCTAGGCTGTTAGATACTGTAGGCAGGGAGTACTTTGTATGGCCAAAGAGACTAAATATATAAAAGTGAAGTGTGTAGGTCTGAATGTGTGTGCATCTGTACACAGGGATAGAGGGAGGTAGTTAGCTGTGTTAGCCTGAAGTCAGTCAGAAGGCAGGGTAGATATGCACCTTTATAGACTAAGATATATATAGAGAGAGAGGAAGAAAGAGGGGGAGAGCACAAGCTTTCCCAAATGCAAGTTCATGTAATCAGATGCTGTGAAAAGACAACATAGATCAGAGTATGGGAATGACATGAAACACCAAAGATCAGCCTGCTTATCTTTTTGCCATAAGTATTTGATGCTGAGAGGTAGGGTTTGCTCTTAAATGCTTTTGTATTAGAGTGAATCTTGGGGTAGCAGCTATTAGGCAGTGCTAAGGGGTAAAATATCAGCAAGCTGGAGCTGCACTGAAAAACAGGCCCAGAGGCTTCTCTTACAGGTCACCTAGTCAGGATGGCCTCTTGTGGAAGCCCTACCAGTCTGATTAAGAAATCTTCATTTGAAATATGAGCCTGCACCTAGGGTTTTCTTGCTTTCTTCTTTTTGTGTGAGATCAAGGCAAATCCCTCTTCACAGAAGCTGTCTGAGTGAGTAAAATTAAGCTCTGTTCTGGGACTACCCTCTATCATCTCAGCTTGGCATCCCCCAGCCTCAACTCTGCATTGCTGCCCGACTCCTGCTGTGCACAGAGTAGGCTGTTAAAAGAAGCAGCAAATGAAATCACATTAACCTCCTCAGCCAAGGTGATAATTTGTTTCCAGGAGGCCATCTGACACCTTGCAGAGCCCATTCAAGGCTTCTGAAAAGGCAGGCAGGATTTGTGGAGAAGGAGATTCCCATTCTGCTGAAAAAATTACTCTTTTTCCTTTCCTGAGGAGGGGTGTTTGTGCCCGAAAGCTTGCAAAGAACATTTTTTCTGACTATTTAGTTGGGCTAATAAAAGATATCACATCTACCCAAAGAACCTTCCTTGCTTATGTCCTTAGACCAGGGGCAGGCAATTATTTTGGGCAGAGGACCACTTACTGAGTTTTAGCAAGCCTTCATGGGCTGCGTGACAGGCAGCCCAGGGCAGATAAATATTAATTTTCTAAATTTTTAAGGCACTGCGGGCCGGATAGAATGGCCTGGTGGGCTGCATCCAGGCCCCGGGCTACATTTTGCCCACCCCTGCCTTAGACCAGCATGGCTACAACCAACAACCCTGCACTCTTTTTCCCTTTCCTTTCAGTCACAGCCTGACTCTCCAGGGTAGTTTTCCAAGAGCCTCTGACTTCAGAAAAACCAAGAAGTACTTTGCATGAGCCTATGGGACAGAATGATTCTACACTAGTGAGGCAGTGGCTGGCTTTCACTTGGTCGCAAAGAATGTGATGGGGAATGTTACATGACCAGACCCCAGGGGTGGCTGTAATGCCCCCTGGTGGCCAAGCGACTCCTGCCCCACTCTGGCTTCTCAGAGTACCTTCCCTTTTCTATCTTTCTTGCCATGCCTTGATGTATTTTTTACTACTTAGGGAGGCTGTTGCAGGCTCCCAGAGTGAGCCTCAGTCCCACTGCTGTTTATTGTTTCATGTGCGCAGCTGGCACCAGTCTCACTCCTCCATCTCTAAGTTGTGGCCTTCCTGGACCTATCCATGCCTTAGGGCACAAGCTGCCTTAGGGGTGATAACTGCAGCCTCTGTCCTTCTCTGTAGCCATGCCCATGGCTCACAGATGATACTAGGTATTATTTTGGAGGTATCCCTCTGGCACCACCATAACACTTGGCTCCCTCAGACCTCAAACCTTTGTTGGGGCTTCAGCCTTCCCAGCTTTGCCCCCATTTCTCTCCCCCTCAGCCTAAGTCCATTGCCTTGGACCTCAGCTTCTGGGCCCCAGCCCTGGTCTTTTGCTCTCAAGGCACTGGCTCTAGCCCTCTCAGCTCTTGCCTGCACCCTGTCTCTCCCACTCTCCCTTGCCCCTTTGTAAAGCTTGAAGCCCCAAGTGCCCTAGCTACTTGGATATGTGGTCTCCAATCCTCCTCAACAGCCACAGTCCAGTCAACTGTAACACATATATAAGCCAACTGCTTCTCAAACTAAAATTTATCTCCGCTTGGTGTCAGTGCCCCTACTCCAAGCCATATTTCCCCCTTAGCTGTCTACCCAACTCCCCTGGGTAGCTTGGATGTCTGTGGGCTGGTTTCTTGAAGCCCCTCTCTCTCAGGATCTCCTTTACCTGCAGTATGCAGTGCTAGACTGCCCTCCTATCTCCAAGCACTGGTCTTATATGTCTTTAAGCACCATCCCTTCCAGTCAGGTGGCTTCTTAGCCACTCACAGCTGTTTCCCCTTCCCTCAATGACCAGCCCAACCTCTGCTAAAGCCCTGCACTGCACTTTCCACTTAAAGTGACAGGTGCCCCTGGGGGCCATGTCTATATGACAAACTTATTGTGTGTGACAATAGTATCTCCAAGAACACTATGCCATTTCACTTCTAAGCTGGAACCAGTGTGGCCACTCATCCAGGTGGCAGTTTGGTCAGCTTAATTAGCACTGTTGAGTGCCAGTACCATTTAACTCATCCTCCTGCTAATTAGTCTGTCCCAATGTAACTAGCCCATATAGACACAGCCCAAAAGTATGTATTAAGGCTGATTTTCGGTAGGTCCTGAATTCTGCCTGTGCTAGGCTTATTTCTCCAATATTACCCACTCTTGTGACTACCATTTTAGCTCCATCCAGGGTATCAACAGTGGCAATGTTACTGTACAGAGCACCAGAAATGAGCAGTGTTTACAGCTCTTTGCCATGCACACCTGCTCTGAACAAGTTAGACAATGTGGTGATTAAAACCCTGGTGTAGCATTTACTCCTTGGTGACACAAAGGCAAAAGAGGCTCTTGTGGATAAGACAAGATAAGCTCTTGTGTTGTGTTGTTAGATATTCCCTTTCCCACATGTTAAATACTCAAGACAGAAATGTCTGCATGTTAAGGCAGGAAAAGGTTAACTAAGTTTCCTTTGAGTGCCTCAACATTATGCCTCTTTGGGTGACGATTATCTCCAGCTGGTGTTAGGCAGCTTGTGTTGTCGTAAAGTCAGTCTGCTTCACAGGGCCAAGACCAGGAATTTGCAGCCCTCTAGTATCCCAGGATTGTACTGCTCCCAGCCCCTCCCCACCCCATATGTACAATCTATCATCCAGAACTCTGTTCCAGATTGACAGAGATGCAGGGAGAGCCAGGCAGCTATAGGGAGGGGTATGGGTACATAGGGAGCTGCTGGAGATCCAGAGAGTGAGGCAGCCATTGGGCAGATGGGGCAGCTTCTAGCCATGACCCTGCTTACCAGCCCTCTAGCAGCAAATCAGAGCAGTGCTCGTTAGAGAGGGTATTAACCTTTAATATGTAACTGCTCACAGCACTTGCTAACTTCAATACCTCCTAACATTCCTTCGAGTAAGCAAGTAAGAATTATAACATGTAACACCACCCAAAAGCAGGGGGTCAATTCCTTCTTCTGCTTCAGACCTCCTGTATGACCTCCATGTGCCAGCTACAAAAAAGGACAGTATTCTTTTTTTACTGTCTTACAGGAGTATTGTTAGGATCCTGTCATTAATATATGCAAGGAGCAAGGCTAGCTCACTGTCACTGCTACAGAAGAACTGAAACAGACAGATAAAATACTAGCTTTATCAACTGTATTGAAACAGGGTATCCAAAGATGACTGAACAGCCAGTGAAAATGGTACTTTTGGGATGGGCAAACTCATTTAATCTAATTTTGAGCTCATTCAACCATTATGAATTTTAAAGTTCATTGAGAGCTCAGCCATGGTTGTGTTTGCATTCTGCTAAAAAACTGAACATACGTGAGTTGGAGAAATCCAACAAGAAAATAGGATGAAGAAAGGGTGGAGAAGAGACAAGGTGAAAAGCAAATACAGAGGGAGTGTGAACAGAAGAGCAGAGAGATTCCAGCAAAAAACAGAGTTGAAGTACCATCTGTTTAGTACTCACTTTTACTAACTTAGCTTTGCTGGGGAGGTAATAGTCCTCTCTAATACAGAGCACAGGCTAGAACAATGCATTTGATTGTGTTTGTTTTTTAAAACGGAATCAACCTTAAACAAAAACACAAATAACATTTGCAACCTTAGATGATTTTGGGGACCTCAGGGTTTGTAGTAAATGAGACTGAGAAACATCTCATCTGCCACAATATTTATATAGTGGTGCAGACATGCCAGACATGGTACAGACAATAGATTAGACTCTCCCACAAACTAGGGAAGTTGTGTGTTAATGTGCTGGTGCAATGCTGCTATGTCAGCTTAGCCTGGCATGAAGGTGTTGTAGTGGCCTTTACAATGCCTGTACTGCTGTCATTTGTGGGGGGTGCCAAAGTAAAAAGTGCATTGCCCAGGTGCATGGTGATTGCCCAGTGATGGTGATTGTTCATTGGAGTCACAGGCAGTCAGAAGACTTGCACCTGAAAAAGGTTGTTTTGACTCATACCTGGTGAGCAAAGCAGTTTAGCATGGTCCCAGAACTTGGGGATCCCAAAGATGGCTTACAGGCTTATAGCTATCTTAGCCCTCCCATGTCTTAGGTGGATACCTCCTTATCTCTAGATTCAGATCTGGGTGAGGAAGACAATACCCCTGTTTCAAAGACCTGACAATCCAAGCAAATAATTTACAGAACATAAATGGGATATAACATAAATTGCTGTGTAGGACTAATAAAGTTTTGCATCCTTTTGGAGAGTTTTGCTAGATTTACAGACACTGTGTAAATCATATAGATGGAATATTATACATGGGCATTTTGACTCTTCCAGCACTGGCTGCCTCCTTGTTTCTTCATCCTGGGCAGGTAAGCATAGAAAATGTCACCTTCCCACTCCTGCAATTAAATGCTGCTGTGACTTTTGTTCCAAGGTGTGTGTGTGTGTTATGATGTTCTTCTTTATTTTTTTAACTTCAATTTTGTACCAAACTGTTGATGCAGATTTGCTTCTTCCAGCTGTACGATTGTTATGGCAACTGAGTTTGTCCCCCTGAAAACAAAACCAGAAGAAAAAAATATTAAAAATAAACAATTTTAATAATATCACAAAAAGCAGACAGGGATATAGAAATCCATTAAGAGCTGGAGTGGTCTTCGCCATGGGAAGTGCTCCAACTCTCTTTCTCTTTCTGTCACTCACTCTGCCTTCAACCCCCTGAAAGGTAACCTTTAAAACACACTCTGCAGTGTGGTACTTAAACCTCTGGCATTTACCTTCATTTCTTTCTGGCTTTTATTTCCTTCAGGGGGAGGAGGGCTTTTATGTTGTAAGAGGACATATTTTTTCTTCCCCTTAGCTTGATTATTTTTCCTCTTGTGTTCTGTTTTCCAGATGCTGTCAGTGTTAATGCTCCACAAACATATTAGCTACTGTCACCCTAGGCTGGATTAAAAAATGTCTCCCCAAACTCAGGTAGAAGGTGGATCAGCAGTGTGGTGCAGAGGTGGAATCCATATAACTAGCAGTAATATTTTTAGTTTCAATAGTTTCTTGCATCTAAAATTCCATATATTAGAGGGAATGAAATAAACCCCACTAATGCCACTGTGGGATGTGGGGTAGGAGGCCCAGGGTGGCTATGCATCTTGTCAAAGGTCACAAAAGAAATCTGAGGCAGATACAGGGAACTGAATACAGATCTGTTGACTTACAAGTGTGGGCTTGAATGAGAAGACAAGGCTGCCTCCTGCCAAAATTCATAGATGTTTGGGTTGGAAAGGACCTTAGTAGATCATTGAGTCCAACCCCCTGCCCTGGACAGGAAAGAGCGCTGGTGTCAGATGACCTCAGCCATGTGATCAGGACCTGCACCAATCCTTATCAAGGCTAGTAGAAGATTTTTTTTTCAATGGGAGTACACTCAAGCCCTCAAATAGTAATGTGAAAAACACAATGGCCATGATGTCTTGTCAGATCTTCACCAACTGGAAGTTATACAAAAGATTTCACAGACTGGATCTGGAGGTACCCTTAGGCACCTGCAGCTAGCCCATCACACTGAACTGCCACATAGTGCTCTAGTAGAACAATTCCTGAATCTAGTACCTGGTACTGCTGGACCCAGGAGATGGATAGTAAAGGGCCATATTGGTTATAGACTCTGTGCTATTCTAATTTATGTCCAGCTGCCTGTGGCAGTCCATACCCCAATTCTCCTGGATTCTGTGCATCTCCACCTGACCCCCATCCCAGGAAGGCTGGAGCACCAAAAGAAATGCTCCAACAGTTCTGTCATCTGAATCTTCTGCCAGCCAGTTAAGCCACTATTACTACTACCTTATTAAACAACTGTTGTTGGCTAAAGGTCAGATCCACTACTTTTGAACCCTGTTGCTAGGCTTAAGGCCCTTTGTGCCCCATTAGACTGTAAGTATGCCTAAATGGTAACTTTTCTGAAGGCTGCGCTAACCCCAAAGATATCTTCAGCCTGGTGAAGCCCTTACTGTTTATTCAATCCTATTTATCATTTCTGCCCATGCTGAGTCTTGAAATAGGCTTAAGTATTTAAATGAAATTAAAATAAAATGTCTAAGACAAGACAGGGATCAGTGGCAGAAATTGAAGAAAAATATCCTCAAATAAAGACAATTTCTAACCTGTTCTCTATGGATAATCTCTAGAAAACAGAATTGCCTTGTTGCCTGAATAAGTCTAGTGCACATGAAAGGGTAGAACCCACAAAGCTGGACTTGTTGCCCCACCACCGTTGACTCTATGCAGTCCTTTACATTTGTTCAAAATCAGTGTAAAAATGCCCTGCATCAAACTGGCAATGCTTTACAACACATGGCACAAATGTATATGACAACACACACAGTAAAGCACTGGAGAATTGGCTGTCATTCTCAAGTACAAGAGGGGAAAAGTTTTAAGCACACTTCTCATTGTGCCTCTCCCAATACACCTCAGTCCTTACCCATCCCAATATCTGTTACTCTTGTCCTGAGTTTCCTCTTAGATCTTTGCAAATATACCTTCATCTAAACCTCACAGCCTTATGCTGTCCCACTACAGGGTGCTCCCAAATCCATTCCAGTATATGTCCACCCTGACCTGTAATGTTCATGTTACATTCTCCAATAGCTCTGCAAGATTCATAGAATCACATAGCTGAAAGGGAGACTTCTGCCACAGTACCCCTCTCCAACCCTGGGCTCAGACAATATGGGATTAATGGAGTATATAACATTCATGGTAATGTTTAAATAAGAGTAGAAGGTGACAGGATAACCTATCCAACAGTCCTTTTAATTTCCAGAAGGAGTCAATTTACAAGCTCCTCTGGGTTTAAATCATCTTTTGTGTCACAGGATCTGCTGAATAGCTATTCTTAACCTGGTCTCCAAGAAACATTGTTGCTCCTATTCCCCCGTCCATTTGTAAAAAAAACTTAGCGTTTACTCAGAGTATTTAAATCTGTTCATAACATTCTCCTGCAATCAACTACTTTTCTAATTCATTTCAGACCCATCTTGGAGGCCTCCATAATTTTTCACTATGATGTCTCAAGAGCTGGACTCTGAAAGCCTTTTGCAGTATACAGTAATAATAACTTCATGGCACCTATTAAAGAGTAAATACTAAGTATTCTTGTATGTCAAGTTGGATAACTTTATACTAAATATCTACAGATGTCAGTCTAACAAATCCAATGATGTTATCATTTGCTATGTTTGATGTTTATCTTAAAGACCTATCTTTTGGAATGAAGTGATTATTTGAGTCTCTCAGCTTTGATTAACCCCCCCCCCACCCCCCAAACCTCCAGCATAGTTGTCTCACTCATGGTTTCAGAGAAAAACTTAAAAACATGATGTAAACATGACTCAGAGGCTTGAAAGCAAGTAAAAACATCCAAATATCTTTTATTTAAAAAAAATTCTTATGATTTCTGAAGGATGACTCATTCATTTTGGCACCGGCAATGAATACACATACACTAGATGATGAATATTTTGCAATATAGTAGTTAGCACACAGAGGTTCGATCCAAGATACGAACTGTACAAAAACAAAATAAAAAAGAGAGAATTCCTGTCCCTAAAACAGACAAGATAGATGATGGGTAGAGTACTAAGGATTTAGAGACCAGCCCAGATCCTGGCACAGGTCAGCGGCAATATTAGAATACAACTCAACAGTTCTGAGTACCAGTCGAGCCTCCTCCATTCTGAATCACGGACTCCTGTAATTATTGAGAATAGACAGAAATCACTGCCTACCTATTTCCTCTGACAACAACCTGCCTACCATAACCCCTCTACCAGAGATATTGCCCTATGGGCACATCCACTTGAGGATGTGATTCCACTGTGGAGACAGGCAGGGGAAACAGGACTGGGCACTGCTGGAGAGACAGAGCATAGGATTGGATATTTGGTTAAATAATGAAAGGAGCAGCAGGAAAACTTTGTGTGGCCAAATTATACTGGATTTTCTTGTAACACAGGGAGTTTCTCATGTGAAAGAATGGTATTCCTGGCACTATAATGAATCAGAGATTTATGAGAATAAAAAGAAAATTTCAAACCAGAACAAAAAACATTGTGAAGTTATAGTTAGACTACTAAATACTGTTCGAAAGAGGACATAACAGTCATCATGCCTATAAAACCAAGGTAATCATAAGCTAAAGTTACAGCTCTGATGTCAGCCTTCATTCTAACTCAAGCACACAGACTATTAAACAGAAATTCTCACTGTCTTGTAAGTTATTAAAGTCTCTAAAGCCCACCCAGTATGAAGCCTCTGGCTAGAGTGTCTCAAACTACAAGCCATATGTTAAAGTTGTTGGAAACCCAGAAGGGAAAAGGCTGGAGGGAAAGAAAGATGGAAGACAGAACAGGAGTTGCCTCATTCACACCCTGCCAAATTGGCTCCTTGTCATCAGATGTCACTTAATGATGCTCTCAGATGGAGTTCTTGCCTCACAGTTGTGTTGGTGAAAATGGACTGAAGAGAAGTGAAAGGAAAAAGGGCAGCCCTTGGGTCAGTGTGATAGGAAGGTGGGAAAAGCCATCTCTTCTTCATATGACAGAATCCCTGGAAGCATTATTATTGGGGTTTATGTCATCTCCAAGATAGAAGGATCCAGAGAGATAGTGCTCACATGAGACACAACAGAGAGTACAAAGAAGAAGAAAGACAATGAGCACAGGCCAAAGAAAAAAAAATCAAGTCAGAACACACTACAGGTACTCCTCACTTAACGACCTACCTGTTTAACGAGACTCCAAGAGAAAACACTACAACAAGACTGGCTCTAAATTTTGCCACCTGTAAACACTCATTGATTTCAAACAATATCTTGGTTTCCACTTGTGCTTTCTACTATAGGCTGCATGGCACAGGTAATGGTGGCCTTCAGACCTTCCAGGAGCATTCCCATGAACACTGAACTACAATTCATCCATAGCCATCCCCTTTGTTTGTTTTTCATGAACATATGTTTAAGCAATGCCAGGATCTGGCAGAGTTTGGGGGCTGAACTTCTGCCTGTTCAGCAGATGCCTTAGAATAATGGGTCTCAATCTTTTTAGACCCAAGGCATTGTTCATTAGACTTATTCACCCCTTGGAAAATGCACCCCTCTTAGATTTCCCTCTTTTTTCATTATGGAAAAATAAAAAGAGCAATCCTTCTGTTGCAAAGAACTCAGTAGATTACAACAAGTCAAAATCTATGAGTTTATCATGTGGAGATGTTTGCATACCTAATAGTGTTAATATAGAGCAGCAGCCTGAAACATCCTTAAAAGGATGCCTCACAACACCCTAGTTCAGTATCACTGCCCTTGAGTCACACTGTGCTAGTACAACTTGGGGAATCTCCTCTACTGAGGATCCTTTTCCTATAGTTTTTTTTCCCTCTTGAAGTCCAGTTATGGTTGGCTTTGTGCAGGAGCAAAGAACCTCCACAACCTCTTGCACAATGGCGGGTCCTGGATTAGGGAGAATGCAGAGAATACCCATTTTGTGTAGGCCAGGGGGCAGAGGAAGAGGCAAGCAGGATGTGGGCCATGGTGCTTCATAGCAGATACAATGCATCTGGATGTTGCCTGCAAAGTCCCTTCATGCATAGAGAAGAGTGGGACACAAACCTGGCTACTCCTGTTTTCCTATCCTGGGCTCTGTTGAAGTGACATGATTTTGCCCTTATATTAGCCTCAGCCTTAGTAAAGACTAGACCCAGAGGCCTAACTTGTTAGAGTTCCTTTGGCCCTCCCTGTCAATACCCAGTAGTATGGATATGGCAAGGGTGGGCAAGTGAGGAACCTTTTCCACTTAGAGGGGGGCACTTAGAGCTTGCCCTGCTGCCAGCTCAGCTGCCATAGCTAGCCCAGTCCCTGCCACCCAGAGCTCAGGCCAGCAGGCTCCAGGAAAAAGAAAAAAGAAAAGATGAGACTCGCTGCTTTTTTTTTCTCCAGTGGAGCCCGCTTTCCCGGGCTGCTACCAGGCTGCCTGCACAGGCTGCCTGCACAGCGCCTGAGCTGCACAGAGCCTGGTGCTTCACTCTGCAGCTGTAGGGCATCAAACTAAAACTCCTCTGAGGTGTTTTAGTTTGCTTCACCCCAAAGTCATTTAAGGCGCATTACGCCACCGAATGTGCTACAGTGGTTGGAATTAATGCTCAAAATGCTGCTGACATATGCAAACACCAACACCATTAAAGTAGTGCAAAAGCATTTAACCCGCTTTAGTGTCATGCACACATGCCCTTTGTTCCGTTTACACATGCCCTAAGCTGTGTAGATTGAACCGATGAGCAAATGAATAGACAATCACTTTTGATTCCAGAAATGCAGCCACATGCCTGCACTGAAGCAAGCCAGAAGTCGGGGGTGGGGAGGTGCTAGAGCACATCTCCCTGCTCAGCTGGAGCAGACAGCTCAGGAGATGCAACAAAGTACCCTGGGAGGTAGGGGGACCGTGAATTAACTTGAATCTGTAGGGGATCTGGGACAGAAGTTCAATAAACAGATTTAACTTAAATCAGTTAAGTCTGATACTACATCAATCTAGATTTATCTTAAACTAGTTTTGACCATTTTGAAAATGGTTTCTGTGCACTGAACTTCTGTTGTGTTACAGATTCAAACTGGTTTCTTATACCAGTTTATGTGTAATTTCTGTCCCTAGCCCCAACGTTCGGTGAACAATGTTACAGATTCCTCAGCTTGTAGATTGGCCATGAGCTGCAAAACTGGGCTCCATCAATTAGTTTTACTAGAAGTTATATGGTGTTGTTCCTATTTCTTGGTTTGCATGTTCTCTGTAACAAAATACAGTGTATTTTGTATGGTATCTATGAGTGTAAAATTATAAGTCTCACAATCCTTGAATAGTTCTCAATTAAAAATTTGCTTTCAGTAAATATTCACATATTTGAATTGAGTCACTTTTTGTGAGTTTTCAGGCTAATGAATAGCAAACACATTCAGAACTACAGGCTATGTTAGTGTTGAGAATATGGTTGAATCAAAATTTACTTTGGAGTCCAAATGAATATAAACAAGTAAACTGTGAAATTATATGGAAGATGAGCAGAATTATACATGGTAATAAAAGGAAATGTGGCTTTTAAAAAATTGCAAGGTAGGAAAGAGAAGGCATGCCTACAGATGAACAAGAAAGGGTAGGGAAGCCTTATGCTAAAGACTTGTGGATGAATGACTAAGAGGGATGTGTGTGTATTTAGGACTTGAAATTAATTGGGCACCAATTAATTAGGATTTGGAATTAAGAGGAAAAAAAACTTAGGTGCTAATAACCAGAATGACGATCACAAGCACAATTTTGAATCATGAAAGTCCCTAGGAATAAAAATGCAGCCTAATATTATATACAGTGTGATTGTACTTTATTTTTGGTACTTAGGTACCAGTAAAAAAACCCAAACCCTGATATTTTATACAGAAGTGCATTCCAACCTTACCTAGTTCGCCTCATTTTTCAGAGATAGCTTCACAAGAGAACAGAAAACTCAAATCAGTTCATGATGTTTAGGTAGACATTGACTTGCCCAAAAGGCTGAAGTCTACAAGACTTCACTATAAAGGATAAGCCAGGACTGGTGTTATATCTTGTATAAATAATACTGTACATAATCTTTCTGGATCCCACTAACTAGTTGTTGTATGTGCTTTTAAATTGCTAATATGTGACTTGCACTCTATCAAGGTGAACTCTAGGAATTTTGCAGCTGGTTTCATTCTGAATGCTTTCATTTGAAAGAACCTACTCAACAAATTCCCTTAACTCTTCAGCATATATTTAACATAAGGCTGTATTTTTATCTCAGGGAAGATATAAAAGGAACATGAGGAGTTTTGAGATGGGTAATAGAAATGATCAGAGGCATGGGGAGACTGATGAGACAGGGACCAGTTCATTTTAAAGGAAGATGAATAAGAGGGGATGTGATAGAAGTATACAAATTAACAGTAGCCTAGAGGGGGAAAAAAAATCAATGTACTTATTTACTCTTTTTATAATATGAGAATAAGGAGACATTTCATTGAATTTAAAAGACAGCCCATTTAAATCTGATACATGGAAACTGTCTCTCGCATAATATGTAATTTACCAGTGGACTTCTCTGCCTCAAGAGGCCATTGAGGCTAAGAGCTTAGCAGGATCCAGGAAAAAGCATTGGCCATATCTGTGGATAATGAGAATATTATTATAGTACAGAAGGCATTTTTTAAAGAAAGGATGTCAACCTTCATGCTCCAAGGTATTACCCAGGTACTAACTGACATAGGTACTCCCTATGTAGATGATTGTGTAATCAGCCATGGTGGAATTTCTTGTTTCTTGTAATAAATATCATTCGAGATAGGATCCTGGGCTAGATGGTCCTCCAGTTTGACCAGTATGATTAGGGGCCTAGCAAATACACAATTTTACAGATCTCATGGAAATCATGTAATTGGCAGTCACTTGTGGCATGAAAAAGCATGGGGAACCAGCTATGTTAAAAAAGCTGGCAAAGAGCCAGCAAAAAGCTATCTCTTAGAAGGATGGGGGGAGGGGGAAGGAAGAAAAGAGAGAAAAAAAGAGGCAGACTGCTCATCTCCTGAAGGGGGTGGGGGGAGAGAGGGGCGGGGGCGAGAAGTTCCTGTCTCTGTGTCTCCAGAAGGGGAGCAGGAAGGGGAGGAGCAGGGAAAAGCCTGCCAAAAGTACCCTTCTCCTGAAGGGGAGAAGGGGGGCAGGATGATAGCTGAGCTGAGTTTGTTTACTCAGTAATTATTGTCCTCCTCCCCTTGAAGCAGGTGATAATCACTGAATTAACAAGCCAGGCAGCTCAAGCTAGGGCTATCAATCAATACCTGGGAGGAGTGGGACTTTTGGCGCCCCTCAGCCAGAAACATGGGGGTCCCACTTTGCTCCACCTTTAAAATGGCAGCCCTGGCCATGATATAGCCATGAAATTGGGGCTCTGGCTGTGTTACAGCCATGTAAATAGCAGCCAGGGCCTGTGGATTTGGTAGATCCCTAAGTATGCTGATTCCTTCATTCCTGTTCCTTCAGTCTTAAGAGACATAGGCACGAATGCTAACCAGAGAACATATGAAATGCTTAACTTGGAACAATCAGCATGGGCCAGAAATAGACTTCTACAGTGTGGCCAGCAGCTGCCTTTGTCTGCACATAGTGAGTGTTTCAAAAGATCCCAGCTCAGCTTCCACCTGGAGCTTCAGGCTTGGCCACACGAGAACATTTTTCTAGCAGAACTCGTCTGCATTCTCACTCAAAGCCCCTTTGTGATAGTAGGACCCTTCACTTTGCTGGCAGAGTTACTGCGCCTTTGCAAAGTGAAGGGAGGCCTCTGCCATTGCCTGGCAACCAGCTGATGGCGGTGCCTGAATATATCTTCATTTGCAATCAGCTGCTGTGATCTATTTAACTGGGCACCCTTTGTGCATTGGCAGCACAGCCACTGAGTGAAGTCCTACAGAGCTGCTAGAAACACTCAGGGGTGCTTGGCCATGACACCTCCGGGCTAATGCCAGAACATCTGCCAGCCTAGGTGGGTGAGTAGGATAGACATAGCCCCATTGAGGTGCCTAACTGGGATCTGAGTTCTTTTGGGCTAGGGACAGAGGTTACACATAAACCTATTTAAGTGATCAGAAACTGGTTTAAACCTGTAACAGAACAAATGTTCAGCGCACAGAAACCAGTTTGAAAATGGATGAAACCAGTTTGAGATAAACCTGGTTGTAGTATCAGACTAAACTGATTTTGGTCAAACCGGTTTATGCAATGTCTGTCCCAGACCCCTTGCTGGTTTGAGATAAACCAGACTCCCCCAGCATCCCAGAATGCTCTCTGGGCTTAGTGGGGCTCTCTGCTCCACAGCAGGGCTGGCCCTTCCCCTCTGCTCCCTGGCTAAGGAGCAGAGGGGAGGGGCCTCTGCTCCCCCTCTGGGCTGCTCTCCCCCTCCCCCTTACCACTTCCTGCTAAGCAAGAATTCTCCCCTCTCCTCTGCCTTGCTGAGGAGGTGCCTGTGTATTAGCCAGCAGACCATATGATAGCTATGGTCCCTGCTGAATCAACAGGCAAAATCAACACATAACTGGTAATTTCCCTCTGCTGTTTTCTTAATAGAGTAATAAACCCTGAGCTAGGGGTGATAAACACTGTTATCAATTCCCTGATGGTCTAATCAGAGTGTCCTGGCAGGGTCTGGCCACGCATCCCATCAGCTCAGTACTGTGGAAGGGATGGGAGGGCTGCTCTAGAACCCCCCGGCTTCTAGCCTGAGCCACTGCAAGCATGTGCCTGAACATCTGGAATGTCTGTGCAGTTACAAACCGGTTCAGCCTAGCCAGGTTAGAGTAACCTGCAAAGATTGAATCAATTCAGGCTCAGGCTTTTTGAATGTCTGTCCCTAGCCCTGAAGATCTGGCTCAGAGAGTGCAGCCCTTGCAGGTTAAGCTTCAAGTGGGCCAAAGCAAAAGGCTGCTTTGTTCTAAGATGGAACATAAGGGGCTGGCGATACAGATGTGTACCAAAATAAAGAGGATGGTGAGTGTCAATACACAAACTTCCACCTGAATAACAAATGGCATGAATGGAAAATAGCCTGGCTGTTTCAATGTGAGCTGACATATGCACCAGCCCTCCCATGTGGTTTAAATTGCATCTCCATATAAAGGAGCTCAGTGGCTGATTTCTGTGGACTGTAATGGAAACAGTTTGTGCTCTCAGGTTGTCTGAATGCTGCAGTTAGGGCTGCCACCTATTTCAATCCTTTGACTTGGCAAAATCCCCAATGGCCAGGGATTTCTCCTCTCCATACAAAGGATATAAATCTCATACTGGTACTTGTCAATGCTCTGGATTCATTGCATGCCTATCAGTCATTCCATATTCTCTGCATGCTGTACTGGAATTCCTTATTGGTACATTGTTTTTCTAAGCATCTTTAGGATTTTCTTTCTGAGGTTTCCATCTGTTTTTCAGAGAAGCTATTGAGTTAATGCTAGCAGCTGTTTTTCCTCCTCCACAACTGCAGTTATCACAGATGTAAAGAAAAAAAAGAGGGAAGATCATGTAAGTGTCAAGTAAGGTGATAACAAGGTGTTAGGACTGTCCTCACAGATGTTATTATGGGTCTATCAGTACCTAAACTACTGCTTTTTCAGTTTATATATATATATATATATATATATATATATACACATCTTTCATTCACAATTAACACCAGAGTTAGTAACATGGAATTCTTTGGAAGGAAACAAAGTTCTAAGGACTCTCACAAATGAGACAAATACAGAGCAGTCACAAAGAAGGAGAAAGAAACACTCCCCTCTCAAATAACTTTAAAAATGTAATCTTTCTGGAGAGCGGAAGATTATTGGGAGCATATTATTTAGATAGGTAGGTTACTATCAAGGATTCTCATTGCCTGAACTCCTATCATTCTGTATTCATACTTGGGATGAACTATATGGTTCTTGAACATTAAAAATCTCCTACTGATCCAAATGTTCATTCTGATTCTTTTAGATCTGCAAGGTGTCACTGACCCCAGATATATCTGTTGGCTTTAACAGGGATAGACAGAGAGACAGAGGGGTGGTTCTGTCAGTTTTACTCAGGGAAGACAGAACTATCCCAATCTGTCATTCTTTGTTGACTCAAGAGCTTACATATGCTCGGTTGTACAAGATGCACACCATGTATTCATGACTGGTAGGGAAGACGCTGGGCATTGGTCATAGAGCCATCCATAGGCAGATCATGCTTTCCATTTTTTTGGAACTGCTTAGTGTGATTTTTCAACTTTCCCAAGGATTTGCTGAAACTCGGGTAAATGAGAGCTAGCTAGCTGATAAGCCACACAGATAAGGCAGAGTTGGGGAGCAGGTAAACAACTGCAACATATATTGAAGATAATATTAGAGTGTTCAAATGTACTCACATTTTGTTACTGAATTCCAAAATCTAGGTTCCTACTCTAGTCCTGATGGATTTCTTCTCAGTTTTTATCTGGATACAAATTTGTTCTAATCTTCTCTTTGAGACATGGACTCTTCCATCATTATCCTTGCCTTCATCACCTTCAAACTAAATTGATGCCACATTGCTTACGTAGGGTTGTCCTTGAAGACCACTCAGACACTTCAACTGGTGTAGAATGCAGCTGTGTATTACACTTGATCTCTGGGTGCAATTTGAAGTATTGATTTTGACTTGTGAAATTCTCTGTTGTCTGGGTCTTGTGCACCTTGGATACTGCCTGTCCTTGCATTTTCACTTGACAGCTGAGATCATTAGAGGTGCTTGAGGTGACAGTCCCAGAGGAGCTGAGGGAAGGCCTTCTGTCTGGAATTCACTTCTTCCCTGGGGCTGACAGATACCATATTTGTTGACTTTCAGGACACATTTCAAAGTCTATCTTCATTCTGACCATTCCTGAGGGTGCATATTCAATGCATACAGTGCTTTCTCTCTCTCTCTCTTTTTCTTGCTTCCAAAGGGAGGGGAGTTCTATTGGTATTATTAGTATCATCTTAGGTGGTTCATGGCATATGCTTGTAAATTGCTAGTGTAAGGAAACACATTTGCACATCATATTAACTGAAACAAAATAAACAGAACACTTTCTAGCTGGAAACAGCTATTATGACATAAGCTATCTGATTCTGCTTATGCCCAAGATGCCAAAGGTTGATGCCAACTCATGAAGTGAAACCATGTGCTCTGCCATCTAGTATTTTTGTCTACAGATAGCTAGGAAATCCAGGACATGGGGGTCAAAGCACAACTCTAGGCACATGTTGTGCACTTCCCAAGTCATGCAGGACTTTCCAGTGTATTAATTATGCCAGGCAGAAGCAGCTGCAGATGGAAGTTAGTCAATACATCCACTAGTTTTGGAAGCAAGAGCCTGGATAGCTAGCTTGAGATCTATAACCTAGCACAGTGACTGTAGCTCATCTTTGCCTGAATGGAATGGGCAACCATGTTGCCCCCCTAATTCATACTGCATTTTTCATTTTTCTGTTTTCATATCTTAGCAGCACGGTGATGGGCAACCGGAGTCAGCTTTATCAATTCATGCTTGTTTCATTCCCAAAGATGCCCCCAGAGAAAATCCCCTCTGATAAACAGCATCCGACAGCCAGATTAGCCACTTTCATCCTCTCTCCGAAGCAGGCGGGCACCAGGGAGGCAGGTCGGAGAGAGGCTTAGCCAAGGGTGGGGCTTGGTCAATACCAATTGTTTGTGCTCCTTGGAATGGTTTAAACGGATTACAGACTGGAGGTCTCTGGGGGAATCTGCAGGGAGTGGGGGCTCAGGAGAAGATGAGATTCCTTTTTATTTTTCATCAAGCTTGTCCAGAAGGGCTGGGGAGCACATGATAGATAGAAAGGATAAGGAGGCATCCAATTAATTCCAATTTAAACCCAATTTCATTTGCTTTATAATTAGAACAGTGGGCATGTTTTAACAACTGATTATCTCTCCTGGACAGTTGTTCATATTCTTCTCACTTACTTTTTCAGATTTTTCAAGCTGAGCTCAGATTTAACATCTAGTTAAAATAATATAGTTGCAAAGAATTCTTTATCAGGATTTGTACTGAAAAAAAATAAAAGTTATATGTACCAGCCCATGATATATGTATCAGCTTTTTCCTAATGGGTTAATATGGGAGGAGATGTGCTGGTAAGTCTTTAGAAAATAGCAGGGCAGGCAGACATTATTTTGCTCAACTCTTTTCAGAACACTGGTCTCAGGTCTTTCAGTGCTTATTGCTTCGAGCATAGGTGATCCTCTCCTCACTACTTGCCCCTCCAATGGCTCCGCTTTTACTTTCCCTCATAGATTTATGGTTTTCATCTTCTCTTCAAGCCCCCATCCTGTCCACATATCTTAGACCTTTTTCCTTGTCACATCTCTCTAGGCTTTTGTTCTGCTGAAGATCCTGTGGTGAGATCTTCATTTGACATAGCTTTGTAGCTCTCTGTCTCTTTGGAACTATGCTGGTTTATGTCAGCTGAGAATATGGTCTTTCTATTAATTTCCTTCTTCCTCTCCTGTCTCCATGCTGCACCCCAAGTCTTCTCCAAACCAGTTAGATAACTCAGTGCCTTCTCTTTATTTAAAATCTCCCCTTTAAAAAAATCTTCTGTAATGACAAATTACAAGTGCATATTAACAATATAAATAAAGTTGTTCCTTCCTATTGATTTCCCTTTGTGCACACTTCTTGGGATAAGGGTTATTCTTTGTCCACAGCACTGAGTTCACTCTCACTCCTAAACAAATACAAAATAAACATAGGCAAAAATCAGGGGACAGGTGCATGCAGTCCCATACTGAAATACCTTGTGACAGGTACTTTTCTGATCACTGAAACATTGCCTCCTCCTTTGTTACCCACAGGACTTTGCCTAGCAAAATAACCTAACTTCAATAGCATGGTGCTATGTTGAAAGATACTAATGGCTCTCATCAGCTGAGACCTAGACAAAATGCAATCACAGACTTCAGTAGAGTCAAAAAGTGTGCAAATCATGGGAGACATGAAGCTCCTTTATATAGTTAAAACCATAATTGTGATGGAGCAAGGTTTCCCTTGTTGCAGATGCAGGGGTCAGAAATTGTATGACCCTGAAAGCAAGCAGAATGTCAGGGCTTTTTGGACACAAAACTCACTAGAGCACATGTTGCGATTTTTAGAAAAAGAAACTGCCTACTGTTTGTATCTATGGTGTTTATGGAAACAGGATTTGGGGTATTTTTTTTTAAATAAACAAGACAACACCAAAAAAATGTACCTGACTCCTATCACCCATTTCTTACTGTAACAGAAATAAATCTATGAGCCTCTGTACATGGGTTATCTTTTAGGCTCAAGGGGCAACAATGGAATAATTTGTAGAGGGTTCCAAAACTACCTTTTGCAGGGTGGTTTCACACAGAGGTGGGAGTGTGGAGGAGTTGTGTAGCACTGTCTCAGCAAAGCTCTATAGTGAGTAGAAGACAGTGTTTCATCAGCAATGAGGGATGCAGCTGTGGAAAGGAGATCCTTATTGATCATGCATGGGGCTCAGAGGTACATGCTCAGAAGCCTGTGTTTATCTGGTAACAGCCTGGCTGAGTTTGCACTTCTGAGTTCTTAGAGACATACCAAACTAGGTCCCTCCTGAAATCTGACTCTCTTTTTCCAAGTCTATTCATCATGTTACAAACAGAGTCTGGTTTGCCAGTGCCTTTGTCATGAATATTCTTTACTTCTCAGCAAAATGGTTATGAAATTATATCTCATTCCAGTAGGATAGCATTTTGCACCTGCTTTGTCCAGGGGCAGACAGTTACATGAGGTGCATGTCAGTGGTGAATCAGGCGTAAAATCTATCACTATCAAGGGCTTGGACACCTTTACAGATACAATGAAGGGTTAAAATTTGTCATAATTCCTCATCTGGCTCCTATTAGTGATTCTTGTTGTTTTCCTGGAATTTGTCATACTTTTATTTCTCTCTCTCTTTCACCATCAGCTTTAGCATCTTGTTTCTGATGTAATGGAAAGGCTCTCAGGTTATTGTAAGAGGGGTAGTAATAGTGTGGTCTCATACTTCTACTAGCCTATGTAGTCATAGTACCCTGTGAGACTCGTAGTACTCTAGAAGACTCATAGTGAGTCTACTAGCCTTGCTTCAGTGTGCCTGTGCGTGCATACATATGCACACATATCATGTCCAGCCTCCATGCAGTAGACTTGCTCTATTTTTGCCAGGAAGGCAAGTCTTGGAAGAAGACTGTCATGCTGCATGTCTACACTGCAAAGGAAAGGTGGCTGTCACTCTAACTGAGAGGCAATACCACAGTAGCCACCCCCCCTGGTGTGGATGGCTCTGCCTGCAGATGGTGTTTTTCTGCCAGCCGAGCTACACCAGCTGTCCAGAATGACAATGTTCTGCTGGTAGGAACTGCATCCACTCAAGGGGTCTGCAGGTAGGGTTACATCAGCTCCAGCATGTGATCTTTTCAAACCTCTCACTGATGTGGCTCTGTGAATGGGATTTTATAATGTAGACAAGAGCTTGGTCTCTGAATGTACTGTGGTGCATGATCTTCAGGAGGTGTTCAGTATGTGCAGGTGTTTCAGTCCCTTGTCAGCACACAAGGCACTGTAAGCTGCAGTGGGTTGCTAATCTTACACGCCCAGACTTTTAGACTTCCTGTTCCTCAGCCAGCAAAACAAACACATTTTTCCTTAAAAATTTTAAATCGACTCTACCGACCATTTTCAGGAAATTTCTGGAGGTAAAAACTGCCAGATGGACAGTCTAGTCATAGAACATGCACAGAGAAATATCAGCCATGCAAGCTCCTTTCCCTGGCCCTGCTCTGCAAAATGTGCAGAGTTTAAAATAAAGTGCTGTTTGTTGGGGGGATTTTTTTACATCTGCAAGCACCCTTTTTAACAGGTTTGGTCATAGATTCATAGATGTTAGGGTCGGAAGGGACCTCAATAGAGCATCGAGTCCGAATCCCCTGCACAGGCAGGAAAGAGT
>NW_005842061.1:227808-228113 GCF_000455745.1 Alligator sinensis | reverse complement strand
ATCTAACCTCCTCTTGAAGACCCCCAGGGTAGGGGAGAGCACCACCTCCCTTGGGAGCCTGTTCCAGACCTTGGCCACTCTAACTGTGAAGAAGTTCTTCCTAATGTCCACTCTAAATCTGCTCTCTGCTAGCTTGCGGCCATTATTTCTTGTAACCCCCGGGGGCGCCTTGGTGAATAAAACCTCACCAATTCCCTTCTGTGCCCCCGTGATGAACTTATAGGCAGCCACAAGGTCGCCTCTCAACCTTCTCTTGCGGAGGCTGAAGAGGTCCAGGTGCCCTAGTCTCTCCTCATAGGGCTTGG
>NW_005842061.1:226795-227209 GCF_000455745.1 Alligator sinensis | reverse complement strand
GAGATTTGTCGTGCCCCTCACTTAGGAACACTGAGGCGAAGAACTAATTGAGGAGTTCAGCCTTGTCCCCCCTGTCCGTCGCCAATTGTTTCTGCCCATTTAGCAGGGGTCCTATTCCTCCCTGGGCCTTCCTTTTACTCCCTATATATCTAAAGAACAATTTCTTGTTGTCCTTTACTTGGGATGCCATCCTCAGCTCCATGGTAGCTTTGGCCCATCTAACTGCCTCCCTACAAGCGTGAGCAGAGGAGGTATATTCGTCTTTGGTGATCTCTCCCTGTTTCCACTTTTTATGTGCTCCCCTTTTGGCCCGTAGGCTGCCCTGGATTTCTCTGGTCAGCCAAGGAAGCCTCCTGGCCCCTTTCCCTCTTTTTCCTTGCATCGGGATCGTCTCCCCTTTGTGCCCGAAGGATC
>NW_005842061.1:226453-226735 GCF_000455745.1 Alligator sinensis | reverse complement strand
TACTCTGCAGTGTGTCCTTGACTAATCGCCTGAGTTCATTGAAATCAGCTTTCCTAAAGTCTAGCACTTTCACCCTACTAGTTACCTTACCCACTCGACGTCTTATGAAGAATTCTATTATTAGATGATCACTGTCCCCCAGATGGCTACCGATCTGTAGATCCCCTACCATGTCATCCCCTGTTGCCAATACCAGATCCAGTAAGGCATTCCCTCTAGTGGGACCGTGTACCCCCTGTGTCAGGTGGAGGTCCTGTACACAGGTTAGAAACCTGCGTGAGC
>NW_005842061.1:216688-226393 GCF_000455745.1 Alligator sinensis | reverse complement strand
TTAGCTTTTATGGTCTCCGAGAGCTGCCTCAGGAGCCCCGAATCTAGTTCTTCCCCTTGGTGTGGGGGTCTGTAGCAGACCCCTACCACCAAATCCCTTTCTCCTTGCCCCCCATGTAACCTAACCCACAATCCTTCTACTTCCTCATCCTTCGATTCCGTCTTGATGGTCCTTAGATACTCTTTCTTAAGAACATATGGGACAGGCTGAACTACACAAAGATTTGTCTCCACGACTAGGAACAAAAATTACTCATAAATTGGTACTAGTTCAAGCTGGTAACACAACAGAAGTTTGGTTTCAAAATGGCTGAAACCAGTTTAAGATAAGCCTGGATGGATGTAGTATCAGATTTAACTGATTTAGGTTAAATTGGTTTATTGAACCTCTATCCCAGATCCCCTCCAGATTCAAGTTAACTCACAGTCCCTCTGCTTCCCAGGATGCTTTGTACCTCCCTTGCAAACCCCATCCTCCCTTGCAAAGTGGGTGAGGTAGCCTTCATCCAAGCTGTCTGCTCCAACCGAGCAGGGAGATGTGCTGTAACAGGGCACATCTAACAGGACTCCCTTTCCTGAGTCACTTCCCTGAAACTGACAACAAGCATGTCATTTAGTGTGCAGTGACTCTTCACATAATTCCATAATACAGTAATTCCATAATGTGGTAGTGATATAACATAGGAACAACTCTAATATAGTTCCTAGTAATATTGTGGCATGGATTTGAATCAGGAACCTAATGTAGAAAACCAGGTATCCATTATTAACCCCATGAAGTGGTTGTGCAAATTCTTTTTTCTTTATGGTTTCCAAGTTTTCCACATTATTCTGCCATGACATATTATGACACAACACCACATGGATTACAGGCAACCAGCTGGTGACTCAGTGACTATGCAGATTCAGAAGTGGTGAAGTCTTCTCATACCCGTCCTCACTGGCATCAAATTCCCAGACATGGATGTAGATTGTTTTTCCTCCCTATTAGCTCACTTTTATACAATGCATTGTTTATCTTGGCTAATGTGTCCAGTAATCTTCCTTGGAAACTCACCTAAAATGTAAATGCAGGGTTTAGAGCATTCAGCAGAACAGGCAACACATATCCAGCAGCTTGCATGTCGGGGATGACATAAGCTGAATGCGAATTAGAAGGACATCTTCCTACACCCTCCACTGGGAGCAGTCAACCGGCCAATGTTGCCCTATGGTACTATGACTCTGTTCATTAAAAGGTAAGAAAAAAACTCTTGGATTAGGTAGCCCTTATGTAAGGCCTTGCCAGAGACAGACTAGGCCTTCAACCAATTTTCTCATGTGAAAGAGAAAGCAGCTGGACACTATTACAGGAACAGCTACCATAGCTGGTTGTGTAAGGAAGTTCCTGCTGATGTATATGGTAATGTTAAATGTGAAACAGAAATCTTTGGAATAAATGGAGCTACAAGGGGAATATTTTACTTTTAACATGTTTGTAGTATTTCCTGAGCTTTCTCAGGACCATGCTGGGGGGCCTCTTTTTTTGTGGGTCCACCTGTCTTCCTTTTCTCTCATCTTTCACAATAACCTTGTGTGCAGGAAGCCATTTTACATCAGCATGGAATAAAACTGGAAAAGCCTCTGAGGTGTGCTCAGCCACAGTGCTGTTGCTGAAACCCAAGTCACCTTTTTAAGAGAAAACTTTTGGTGTGAAGGCTCTGAAATGGGGCTGTGTCCAAAAATGTGCCTCTGTTGTGCAGAACAGCATGAAAACACCATGCAGGGTGACACAAATGAGGACACATTAATTGATGGTAGGCTTTGTTGTGACTAACGACTTCCACCAACTGCGATTCTCACTCTGTTGGTGTCAGACTTGAGCCAATGGTAACAGGGGAGATGCTGTCTCTGAGAACTGTTGGTCTTGCATCCCAGGTATTGAGTATCTGAGACATCAGGAAAACTACTGCTTTGATGTTGTCATAATTGCTCAACTTGGCACAGTGCACAAGAGGCAATATACAAACAGGCACATGTATACTCACACAACAAGCAAGACAACCAAGGCACACAAATGAGTAGGCAAATGTACGCACAAGAACCTGACAGGACACAAACATGCAAATACCTGACTGTGCCCATATTCATAGGCCAGATCTCAGCATAGTTCCAGTCAAAGTGACTACACTAATGTATGCCAGCTGAGGATCTGGGCCATAATATTTAATAAGCACTTGGACACACAGATATGAGAGTATTTTAATAAATCCAGAAACAGCTATTTTAGCTTGAGACTGCCTCAGGCTTCTGGGAAACACAGATTCTCAAAAAAGGCCAAAGAATTGGGTGTACAGCTCCTTTGAAAATGTGATCATAGGTTTCTTGATGGGAACTGCCAGGTCAACGTTTCTCAACCAGGGTGCCATGGCCTCAAGATCCTTTCAAGGGTGCCACAAAACATTAGCACTGTTTGGTGTGCCAACATGATTCACAAGAAAAACCCAGAGATTTTCAGCGTGTTAAAAATATTCTGACCTGTTGTGGTCTTTGCAACAGAAAAATTGCTCCAGTATTTTTCTGCAGCCAAAAAATAAATAAAAACTAAGGGCTAGCACTTTCTGAGGGGTGCCTTGAGTCTAAAAAGGTTGAGAGACACTGTGCTTGGTGCTGAAGCATTTTTGAAACACGGCCCTAAGTGCACAACGGACACTCTCAGAGGCATAAAGTATGCAGCAACATAATCACTCACTTCTTTGTAACACTATACTTATCCATACAGTCATCATACAAAAACAGGTACAATAAAATGTCCCCCTCTGATGCAGACAATGAGCATTTGGTATCTCTGGAAACAGATTTTCTTAGGGGGGCTATGCACAATATTGGTCTCTGTTTATGATGTGAAAATATTTTGTTTAATTCCCTGAAACTCCCAGGGATTTGCAGAGACCTCATGTTGCCAAGATGCAGCTTTAAATATTACTGTTCTTGTAGATGCACCAACACTTGCAGAGTACACAGGCACTCACACATATTACACACTGTCTGCCACACAAAATCACACACAACTACAAGTTCACATATACATGCAGGCAGCCCATTTGGATTGCCCTACAAATCCCATAGAAAGACATCTTTGTAATTAGAAGATTCTTCATTTGTTGATGACACTTTTCATTACCATTTGCCTGTTCTTTCCATGCAGCAAAAGACTGGGCTGTTCGTTACGTCTGCCTGAATTGATGATATCAGGTGGCCAGTGACTAATGCTTGCCGCAGTCCTTCAAATCACCGGCACAGTCGGGACCTGAGCCTGTTCGTATGGTGATTCCAATCACAATAAATACAAATCAAGCCAGGGGAAAGAAAGAGGAAAGAACAGAAAAATGAAAAGCAGTATAAATATCCCAGTTTCAAACAAATACATTTTCCTCTGAGTTTCAGGCCCTGAGCTTGGCTCTTAAATTTCTTATGCTTGGTAAAAATTTGTAAAATGGTTATAGTGCTACAAGAGTGGCCATTTTCATGACATTTACAATAAATGGGATGAGACAGTTTATAGTTAACAAGTCCAGGAGGAATATATTTAAAATATATGGTGTCAAACTGTATCGTTTAAATATCAGGAGAGCAGGCCAATTTTGAGAGTTTAATGGTCCTACATTTTAAAAATATCTACGCTACATTTCATGCCGTGGATAACAAATCTATGGAAGCTATGGATTTTCCTGTATGGTCACTGAGCTGAACTCAGATTCTGTCTCTTCACCCAGGGGAGATTTCACAGACAGCACACAAATGGTTTGGTTCCTCTGTCTATGGCCTTTGGTGCTGCATTTTATAGAAAGGCTTTTTGTGAGAAATGAGAGTTCTGGGTTATAGGAAAGGATGCCTGCATGTGTGTGTGTGTGTGTGTGTGTGTGTAAACAGGGCTATTTTTGCCTGACTACAGTGGAAGCAGCAAGCAAGAGATGTCCCCTTAAGTCCTGCCATGTGGACAGTCAGGGTTTAAAAATTGTGTTTAGTGTCAAGGGGAAGGTGACATTTTGTCAGGCATGTCAGCTGAGGAGCTAACTAAAACCACAGAGCTCTGAGAGCTTCAGATCTGCCTGATCCGTTTGCTGCATGTGTGCGCCAGTCCCTGCTTTCCCTCCCCACTCCCCCTCCCTGCTTCTCCTTTCAACTTTCCAAAAGCTTAAAAGTCATTCTTGTGCTTTGGGAGTTTGTGTTTTCCAAATAGTTAATTTTCTGTTTTGAACACTTTCCTCTCTCTACCACACCCTTTTGAACAACCTCAGGAACTAAGGGACTGTAGATCTTATAGAATGATAGAAAAGTTGGGCTGCAAAGGACCTCAGGGATTCATTTAGACCAACCCCCTGCTCAAGGCAGGATCATCCTTATATAAACTACCTTAACCAAGCCTGAGTCTAACCTGCACAAACAACCCTGTCACACAACTAATTACCAGGTCCATCACCCCAAAACACCAAGTAAACTCTAACCTGACCCAGGTAAAGCAGGTGAACATGTCCATGTCCTTCCACTTCAAGGACAGGTGTGGCCTAAGGAAGAAGGCAAATAAAAACAATGTTTTACATGGTAGACCCTGAAGATTTTAGCAGCCAGTGAATTCTGAAGTAGGCTATTTTGAGACACATGTAGTTGAAAATGGGTTCTATATTAGAGGCTGAAAGATATTAAAGGGTGTGAGCATTCTAGGAATGAGTATACTGTAGTCAGCCAGAGGAAACTGATACAAAGCCTATTCTAATGCAGTGATCAAAAAAACAGTCCAGCAGAAGGATGGAAAAGGGTTGCCCCAAATAAAGAACAAAAGACAGGACCCCAATATTTTTATGTTGTTGGTACTTAACATAGTTCATAATGGGGGTATGAAATTCCAGTCTTATTTTAAGGGTCAGATCACTTGGGCATTGTGGATTTTTTTCCCTTTACTCAGAGGTGGCTATAGCTGAAGTTCTTCAGTGGCATCCTTTGTATCACTGAAAAACTCTACCTGGTGTTGTGTCCTTTCTGGCTAATAGCATCAGTGGGTCCATCAATCACACTCTATGGTCTTCTCCAATTGGGCAACAATTGGAGAAGACCATAGAGAAGACCTTCTTTTCACTTGGAGGAGAAGAAGGTGATTAGGAACAGTCAGCATGGATTCACCAAGGGCAAGTCATGCCTGATCACCCTGATTGCCTTTTATGACAAGGTGACTGGCTCTGTGGATGTGATATACCTTGATTTTAGCAAGGCGTTTGATATGACGTCCCACAACATTCTCACAGGCAAGCTAAGGAACTATGGGCTGCATGAATGGACTGTAAGGCGGATAGAAATCTGGCTGGAACATCAGGCTCAGAGGGTAGTAATCAATGACTCATTGTCTATCTAGTATCAAGTGGAGTGCTCCAGGAGTCAGTCCTGGGGCTCGTTTTGTTCAATGTTTTCATTAACAACCTGGAAGATGGCGTAGAATGCACCCACAGCAAGTTTGCAGAGGACACCAAGTTCGGGGGAGTAGTAGATATGTTGGAGGCTAGGGCTAGCATTCAGAGTGACCTGGACAAATTGGAGGGCCAAAGAAAACTCATGAGGTTCAACAAGAACAAGTACAAAGTCCTGCACTTAGAATGGAACAATCCCATGCACCAGTATAGGCTGGGGGCCGACTGGCTGGGCAGCAGCTCTGCAGAAAAGGACCTGGGATTTACAGTGGACAATAAGCTGAATGTGAGCCAACAGTGTGCCTTTGTTGCCAAGAAGGGTAACAACATACTGGACTGCATTGGTAGGAGTGTTGCCAGCAGGTCAAGAGAAGTGATTACTCCCCTCTATTCAGCACTGGTGAGGCCAAATCTGGAGTACTGTGTTCAGTTTTGGGCACCTCACTACAGAAAGGATGTGGACAAGCTGGAGAGGGTCCATTGGAGAGCAATAAAAATGGTGACAGGGCTGGGGGACATGACTTCTGAGGAGAGGCTGAGGGAACTGGGCTTATTTAGTATTGAAAAGAGAAGACTGAGAGGGGATTTAATAGCAGCTTTCAACTACCTGAAGTGGGGTTTGAAAGAGGATGGAGCTGGTCTGTTCTCAGTGGTGGCAGATGACAGAACAAGGAGCAATGGGGTGAAGTTTAGGTTAGATATCAGGAAGAACTGTCTTACTAGGAGAGTAGTAAACACTGGAATAGGTTACCCAGAGTGGTGGTGGACTCTCCATACCTGGAGGTTTTTAAGACCTAGCTAGACAAAGCTTTGGCTGGGATGATCTATTTGGGGATAGTCCTGCTTGAGCAGGAGGTCGGACTATTGGACTAGATGACCTTCTGAGGTCCCTTCTAACCCTAATTTTCTATGAATAAGACCTTAATTCAGCAAAGTATTTGAGTGTATGCTAAATCAGTGAATATGATTTAGAAAGATATTTCAGTGCTGAAAGGTGAGGATAAGCAATTAGCATAGGCAGAGAAAGAAAAAAAATTTGAGGGGGGGGAGCTGAGTGCATGCATGCATGCACCTGTCCCTGTGCACCCCCAGCAGGTGAGTCTGTTGGGGGAGGAGAAAGGGCTGTGGCGGGGAGGGAGTGGGGCAGGGCGTTGCTCAGCCAGGGTGGGGCGGGGCGTGGGACAGAGCCACTGCTCATCTGGGGGATGTGGGGAGGGGGACGGGGTGGCTTCCACCACTGCATGCACCCCAGGAGGGCATGGCGGGATCATGTCCCCGGACCTGTGTGGGCAAGCTGCCACCATGGGCTGGGGCTGCTCTGGGCTCTTCCTGGCAGGCTGTGGCAGCAACACTGGGAGGGCAGGGCGGGGGGGCTATCGCAAATTTTGGGGTGGCTGCAGTCCTCCCGCTGTAGCCCCCTGTCAGTGCTGCTACCGCCCACCCTGAGCACAGCCTGGCCAGCACCCCCCCATACTGGGAAGAGCCTGGTGCTGTCCTGGACCCAGCCCACAGTGGCAGCCTGCTCTGCCCCATGGACATCCGGGGGCACATGCCCTGCCGTGCCTGCCAGGGTGCACATAGCACCCCGCCCTTCTGCTGCCTATGACAATTAGCATAGGCAACTGGTAGGAGAGGCATGGAGGGGGTATATTTCCCCCCCGAGATTGGCCATCACTGCTGGCTTCTGCGGGCGGTCGCCACTTGCCCCCTCCCCCGCCCCCTGCTGATTTCTGCGGGGGGGTGCCCCTCCCCGCCCCCCCCCCCCCCCCCTCCTGCTCCTGCCGTTGGCTTCTGTGGGCGGTCACCGCTCACCCCCCCACTGCTGCCAACACTGCCACTGGCTTCTACAGATGGGGACTGCTCACCACCCTGCCACCAGTGCCGCTGCCGCTGCTGCCACTGCCCACAACCTGTGCACCCCCAGTCTCAGGAGGCACCAGTCACCGATGACAATTAGTAGTTTTTTAAAAAAATGACCAGGTGACTTTCAGTACAATTAAACCTTTAACCTAGTGGTTCACAACCATTTGATACTCAAAGCACCTGTTCGAAAATGGTAGCTCTTAGCTTTCTCTTGTTTTTTGAGAATGGAAGAATAATAGAGCAATTCTTCTGTTTTAGAAGAACTCAAAAAGACCACAGCAAATCAGAATGGTTTTGACACTATGGATTCCTATTTCAAGTCTCTGTGTTTAACTTGCAAATCATGCATAGGCGTTTGCAACACCTAACAGTGCTAATATTGTGTGACATCCTGCGGCACCTTTAAAGGGATCTCACCATTGCCCTGGTTGAGAATCATGGTTCTAACCTGTTCATGAATTTTGTAAATTTCACTAGACGTCTATCTTCATCTTTATCTTCATCATTCCTTGGAGATCTTAGAACAGCAGAGACTCTCTATGCCTGAAGAAGGGTGCTTGTGCCCAAAAGCTTGCAAAGAACTTTTTTCCAACTGCTCAGTTGGTCCAATAAAAGATATCATATATACCCAAAGATGCCTGCCTATGTCCTTAGATCAGCATGGCTGCAACCAAAAACCCATCTTCATCTTTAGGTACTTAAATTCCTTTATAAGTCTGGACCAAAACCCACCCTGCTCCAACATTTGAGTTTCTGCTGCCACATATTTCTCTCTGTAGCTCTTAGTTACCCATGGGTCTTTACTCTAAACTTGATCCCAGTGTCATCTATCTATTGGAGGTTCTGTCATTCAAAGAATGAGGCAGCATTTAAAAACAGTCAGTTAGTCGGTTCTAACATGAGGACATTCTGCCCACAGAAAGGATAGAACTCAGATCTTCTTCTTCCAGAAACACAAGGCTTTACCGTGTTAAATACTAGATAGATTTTCACTAACATTAGCAGAAGAACTGGGTTAATACTAGAACTAATGTAAATTGGTGACATAGTAATTTTTTATCAAAAAAGTGTGTGGCTTTTATAAAAACAAAACTTTTCATAAAATATCTGGTATATTTTTTAATTTTTTGTGAAAATCCATACATTTTTATCCAAATCATTTAAAAATTATATATTTTTATTTTTTGAAAACCTTGTCTTGAAAAACAAAAGTGCTGGTAATGATTTTTGAGTAAAAAATGCCAGGGAAAATTTCATATTAAAAATAGAAGAGGGCATTGGTCTATGTTCAACCCTGAAAAAGGATGTGTCTTTGAACATTTTCTACTCAATCATTTTCTGACCAGATGTAGCTAATATACCCTGCATATTGCAAACATACTGGAGGATAACATAATGACAAACACATGGGTGTATCATTCCAAGAGCAACAGTACCTGTACACACTAGTCAGTAGCTGACAGTTCAGCTGGAGAAATCAAGGTTTGCATCAAAGAGCAGCTTGAGAGATATCTAACAGGAGCAGAGTTCAATATGAAGTTATAGGGATGTCCTATTCTGATGACCCTTCAAGTCCATGCCACCCAGACAATGTGCGCACGTAACACATAGATCCATTATGGTTCTATTATCAGCTGTCTTCAAAACTCCCATTCAGTTGTTGGCTGCTGCCTTTGGACCTCAGCCTTTCAGCTGCTTGCCTGGTAATACTCCAGATAGGCTGTTCTTTTCCAACTGTGAGCTGTTTCCTAAGCAGCCCCTACCTATCTCCCTGAACTTGTCTGTCCCATTCTGGCCGTTGCAGATTTTAGATACAACCAGTAACAACTTGACCTTCCTTCGATTCATTCCAATGGCCTCCCTTATGCTACTGTCAGCAGCTGCTGCTACGTGAATCCACATTCTTTTCCTGGACTTGTCCTTAGTGAGATGGAGGCAAGGAAGAAGGGGGCCCTTATCTACTCCTGCCTTGATGTGTGAGAATAAAGAAAAGAGGCTGATTCTCATTACAAGGGAGACCAGGGATCCTACAATTTGAGGGAAGCTTTTTATTTGACATTTAAATGTCCTGCAATCCAGATCCAGGGACTAACAGAGGAGTAAGTTGATCAGATAATATACATACAAAGGATCATGCAATGTGATTTGAATGGATGACTTTACATCCTGGGCTGGTTTCACTTTAAACATACTTTTTCCCTTTTTTCCCCACTCTTGACTATTTTTCTTCATTTCCTTGACATTTTTAAAGGCATTAGCACAGCCCGGCTCCAAATCCTGTGGGTCATCTCTTTCCTGTCTGATGGCCAGATCAGTCATACTGTATCCCCGACTTGGTCTGTCATTCACTCCAGCCTAAGGATAGGGGTCCAATAGTACTAATGATACATTTGCTTCTGATG
>NW_005842061.1:213772-216657 GCF_000455745.1 Alligator sinensis | reverse complement strand
GATTCCATAACAGGGACCTACAGGTGGCATGTGGGAGGATCCCACTGCAATGATGCTATGTTTCTGGAGGTGAGTGATCTAGGGTTTATGGTGGGGAAAAATTTACGTTCCTACAGGGAGCTGAAAACAGACACTTTTCTTCCATCCAGGACAATCTGATAACCAAGGCCATTCAGCCACAGGGATTTTTTTTAACTTTGTGATATTTGCAAGAACTTAATGCACAGCATGAAATCTTAAAGCTGACAAGTGAAATTTAGTTAGCAGAGCTTCTATTATTCCCAATTTATTACTTCACCGGAGAGTTGTGCAGGCTTAAGGGCTAGAGGAGAGGGGGTGGGAAACAAGGCTCTTGCTGAATTATGACTCACAATTTATAAACCATTACGTGCAATGGATTTCAACTATATTTATTGCAATATGACTGCTAGCAGTTCAAAAATCAATTTAGTAAATGTGGAGGGAAAGGGTGAAATTATTAATATGTTTTATATAAACGCCTTCACTTATCCTTTCCCTGTAAATAACTCAGAGCCCACTATTTGCTCAAGGCTCGGTGTCTATACAAGGGGTTTGCCACCCACAGTTTCTGTAACAAGGACGGCCCTTCATTTTCCCCAAGACAGTTCTCTTCCAAACAAAACCTGCTGCTCAGCAGAGTATGCTTCTCTGTTCTCTTGTATGTCAGCATAAGGCAGGATATAGCCAATGCCCTTAGAGGCAGTAAAACAACACGCAAACCTGAGACAAGAAAATGCACAAAGTGAAAGCTTTGCTTTAAGCAGGGTGTCTGCTGGTTGTGATTCAGCTCCCTTCCACTGGGATTTACTGCTTAAAACAAATACATGGCAAGGTAACAGAAAGGAAGGTACTGTGTAGAGACAGCTGATGGAGGGTGCGGCAACCTGGAGGAAGGAGAAATTCTGGTCCTTAGGCAACATTGCTGCTATCTTACCTGGTAATGGAAGAGGAAAATAATTTCAGCATGTGTGTGAAAGACAGGGCTAATTTTAGTGTGGCAGGAAAAGGTTATTGACTAATGTGTAGAAAACAGATGTAGAAAACCTTTGTGTGCCATTATAGGATGTGCAAAAGGGAAAGGAAATGCATGTCACAGAAAGAAAAGGTTTGGCGGGGGACATAATACAGGGAAAGGGGTACTAGGAATATCTGTAACAGAGGAGGAGTATTTTTGAGGTGTAGAAGAAGGCAGTGTGAGGCATGTTAGGGAAATGGTTACTGGGCACATGGGATATATAGAAGACTGTTGAAGTAGTTTATTTTGTACATGGAATATGGTAAGAAAGGATTACAGGGTAAGGGGGATATGGGAAAGAAAGGGTTATAAGAGGTGGAGGATGGCTAGACATTTTTGGACAATGTTTGTTGAGCAAATATTACTGGAGAAGGGGTTAGAATTAGAAGGATAGAAGAAATGCTTCTTAAACTATTGCTTCAGTGCTCTTTAGATAATGGAGACTTCCATCCTACTAAAGAGGAGCAGGGTGCTCTACACCAAAAGATTACAGTTGAAAACAGCTCACAGAACTGCATCTTCCATGTGTCCAAGCAGCTCTCTGAGGTTCTGCCATTCAGCCGTCATGTGAGGAGGCTGAGGCAAGAAAGACCTGGCGTGAGCCTGACCTGGCACATTAGCAAAGCAGTGGCCATGCATCCAGTCAGATACTCTTTTCTGGAACACATTTGACCTGTTGTATCACATCCAAGCCCATTTGAATGCGTGAGCAGTTTGCTACCATGCTAGTGCTTGTTCGGGATTGGTTCAGACCAAGTTCATTTTTGTTCTGCCTGACTAGGATCAGCAGTAGCACCATGAGCCCAGACAGGCACAGCATGTATTGTTAGGAATGAGTGAGCTGTGATAAGCAATGGTGTGACTAGGACTACAGAACAGGGAAGTGACAGGGAGAGAGACACATGCAGTGCAAAGAAAGAGCACTTAATCCATCTGCATCACAAGGGAAGCAGTGAAAGCAAAAGTTCATAGGTACACCTGCAGGGAAATGGACTGTAACCAGGAGAAGGGACTAACTGGGTATTGCCAGGGCAGGGAGAATATATTTGCCATATTACATACAGTTCCCATTACTGTGACGGAGAAGAGACAAAACAGTGCTTGAAAAAGCACAACTGGTGAAAGAGGCATGGATTCAGTTTATATTTAGGGGAGTGAATCATTAATGGGAACATCAACCTACATTGGCATATCCGGTTTACTGAGTGGGAAAGCACATGGCATTTCCATTTAAGGCCTAAATGACCAGACAGGTTATGATAGAGTAGACGCTGGGGATTATAGATTCTCTTCCAGGATTTGTTCCACAGGTGGTTTATATAGGATAGAAGTAAAGCACTTGAATCATGCCTCTCACTATGACTGAATAGTCCCATATCAAGAAATAATATTGGTATTATGCCCTTTGATGCAAAACACTTTGATGGTGCTGGCCTTTTATTGCCAACCCCAAGCATTAGGAAAATCATGCACCAGGCCCCCAAACCCAGAAAATTATGCTTCAAGTATTGTCTTCTAGCACTGACTCAAATGACTCATCAATTTGTTTGACCACACCTGCTCCTCCCTTTTGTTTTCACTGTGTGTATCTACATGAGATGCTGTACTACACAGCAGACTAATTTGCTGCACAATAGAGTGTCAGTGTCTACATGTGCACAGCAATTAAGGCACAGAAGACTAATTTACTACGCTTCTGGATAGCCCCTTCAGATAGAAGTGGTGGCAGCACAGTAAATTACTGCACTTAAATGCACATGTAGATGATGATGTCAGAATTATTCAGTCACATTAATTGTACATGTAGATGCACCCACTGAGTAACTGAGCAAGGTTATAGTTTTCCCTA
>NW_005842061.1:210233-213599 GCF_000455745.1 Alligator sinensis | reverse complement strand
CCCTACACCCCTCTTCAGAACTTTTGCACCGAGACAATTAGATAAGTCAAAGGTAGGAAATACAGAAGTAATTATTATCTGTAACACAATGCAACAAAATTAAACCCAAACTTCATTTATTGTAGCAGTCTGCTTTCCCCAGGAATGATGCCTGTGCAGGATTTGGTTGGTCTAGAAAATAAAGTAAGTAAACTTGAGGATGTCATGCATAGCGATCTGTTCACAGAAAGTTTGCAAGCTGAAAGATAAGCTAATACATTGTTAGAATTGAGTTATTTACTCACAAATCAGAGAGGTTTAGGTACCTTTTTATCTGTGACCCACAGTCACCTCACAGTTTGGCCTGATTGTCCTCCTCTGCCTAGGAGAGGTTCAGGATGAAAAGAGCAGGATTTACTTTACATCTGGACTGAGGAGCTTTGGCAAAGCTGTGGCTGTCCAGGACTTGAATAGTGGGGAGACTGCAGGCAAAGATTGCACTGTATTGGGAGAAGTATACCGAGGCCCAGTGCTGGAGGAGAGAGAGGTGCTGTTGGTCCAGTTGCCAGTAAACTCGTAAATCATCAGCTGACCAGACTATGCACAATCCTGCACCACTGCTATCAGCAACTGGATTTCATAAGAACCAAAATGACCCAAATATATTCATAAAGGGAAGAAAACTTTTGCAAGTAATAAACATTCCCAGGTAACCTTTTGCTATTTTGCTGTTACCTGTAGATACAAGTGAGGTTTCAACCAAGAGTAGCAACACACTTCTGTGCAAGAAACACAATGTAAAAGAAAGGAATACTGGAGTATAAAGTCAAAGATATTATAGCAATCCAGTTATAAGATACTTTCCTGAGAGACCATTTCTCTGCTTGTGCTACATTCGCTGTGGAGGGAATTGGTAGGAATCTTAAAAACAAAGAGGGACTATAATATGAGAAGAAATAGAGGGATAGGAAAGTTAAACTTTGAAATGCTTGCTTTAGTAGTAGTTTACACTGAATTATACTGGTGTCCTTTAAATATACCTGGGCAGAGGCATATGAAGAAGGGTCTATGCCTAGGTTGGCAGTAGTAGTAGCAAGATCAGTGGCACTAGTTAGGATGGCACAACTCCTGGTTCCCATTCATAGTTCTGCTAGTGTGTTTGGTATTAGCTTGGTTGAGCATTCAAGTTGTTTCATGGATGCCTGGGTGACTACAGATAGGTTGCTTTTTTAACCCTCTGCCTGTGACTAAATAACTAAATAGGTGGTGAAATGGAGGAGAGCAAGTACATACACTGGGAGTGACACAGCACTCTGTTCCTTTGGGTATTGATTTGTCATGCCCGCCTCCCTCCATTTGTTGCACTGAAGAGAAAAGATAAAATGAAAACTATAAACACCACCTCTTCTTCCTCCTGCCAAGCACATACGCAAAAGAATTGTCAAATCAAATCAGCAAGCTGTAGCTGCTCTGTCACTTTAAAGCTTATAACTCAGGGTGACCAAGCAGAGTGCTCTGGCAAATTGTTCCTGTAAATTACAGTTATGTCCAGGGCAGTGGGGAAGGAAAAAGATGCAATAAATGAGAAAGCAATATCCCCTCCTCTGACCTTAATTTGTCCACTCAGAGCCTGGGCCAGTTCACCAGCCACTGTACCCATAGGGGCTGGGAGTCAGCTGTTCAAAAAGAGCGCAGGGTTGTTTCTGGAGATAGGAAGAAGGGAGTCTCGCTCATCCATCAGATAAAAGTGCTTGCAAATTCATGACTGATGTGAGATGTGAGACAGACAGCCCTGAATGCAAACCTCTTCCATTATTCACAAAACTGATATTACCACAGCTGCAGCTGATACTTGCTGCACTCTGCCCAACCAATATTGGGTCCCTGAGGGACCACCTCAAGGTCAGCTTGGTTTCCATTCCTTCTCAGCCCATGTCCATTGTGAAGAGACATGGTGGCCAACGAAGTGGCCAATTCTTGTCACACTTTTTGTGATGTCAAATGTGTTTACTGGCAAGTGGACAGAGACCACTAAATTGTCATGTAATGGTAACCATGGCAAGTTACTTTTGACTTGGGCATGAACAAAGGGGCAGCATAAAGGTAGAAGTGCCAGCCTTCCACACCATCCTGGGGATTCCCAGTCAACCAGTTTAAGAAACCATGGTATTTCTCTCTCCTACAAAACCACATCACTAATTTTCTATTATTTCCATGTAATACGTGCTTCAAGTTTGGATCCAAATCATGCTGCTAACACCATACTTCATGTGTTACTGTACATTATGATGGTGCAGTATAAGCCTGACAATGTTGCAACAATAATTACAATGTTGTACAAGTCCGTAAATCCTGCAGACATCAAAAACTGGGATTATCCCACAAAATCTAGCTCTTCTTGTGGTTGTAGGAGCCACTGGTCACTGGGATCTCTTCTTCTGATTCCTCTGAATGTTGAAGAGAGTCACTGGGCACCAGGATTTTCTTGGCCAGGCTTTCAGGAAACTGAAGTCATATCAGGGCTCTCTTCACTTCCTTCCAACCTCAGAGGAAGAGGCAGAAGAGACACCAGGCTTTGGAAAGAACATACATACTGCTCACTCTATTAGCTGTTGTCAGCAGAATGTGGCTACAACTGACAGCCATAGATGGGACAAGCACTATTTATGTGGATATGTTGAATATTGGCCAAAATTACTGAGATGGCAGAATATGGCAGCAGTTCATCATGTTAATTATTCAGTGCATCCATTTCTAATGAAAACCCTTGTGCCAAACCAATACCTCTTGTCTCCCAAGGTTTTTTTTTAAGTTTGAATCGAAGGACATATTCTTCTCTCAGTTATGTTAGTGCAGCCCCATTGATTCTGTGACTGGTGTGTGTGCGGGCCGGGAGCGGTCCGAGGCCCTCGGGGGGTTTTTTTTTCACGCGGTGGGCTGTGGCCAGCAGCCCGGACACGCCGGGTCGGGGAAGGCAGGCGGCACACTAGAATTAGACACGGACACTTAGTGGTTGATTTAAGATTATTTTACTTACACCGAAGATGGTCGTGGTGCAGGCAGGAAAACTTGCTTGAGTTGCAGTTACAGACAGAAAAGAAGAGAGGCGGACTAGAGTTCCTTCCCGTGAACCTTCTAGCCCAATCTGGTTGGAGGCTCTAAACTGCGAGCCCGTCGCGCCAACCGAAGAAAGTACTCGAAGCAAAGAGCTCTGAATAGACTCACACGAAGTTTGCTAGGCTCCGTGGAACTTGCGTGCAGGGAAGGGTACGTCGAGGGATCAGGCGGCGACGGGGAGAGGCCAGAGGCTGATCACACCCCTGTTGCCTTCTTGATATTCACGCTGGGTCCAATAGGCTCCGCAGCGCTTAGAGATCTTCACGAAAC
>NW_005842061.1:206361-207091 GCF_000455745.1 Alligator sinensis | reverse complement strand
CTCGAAGAAGGTGATGACTCCTCGACTATTTCGTCGAGTTGAGTGGCTGCTTAGTTTAGAATCATGTTCATCCTTGTATTATATGTTTGATAGTTTTTCATATGGCTCTTGTAAATATTAGTGAAATAATTGTTTTAGAGAGTTTTTTTTGCAGATCCGAACTTCAGAGTACGTGGTGGAGAAAGGCCCCGAGAAAGACCACATCACCGAGAGGAGTGAGGGCCTGATGCGCGACTCCGCCATGACGCCCACTGAAGCCCTGATCGTTCAATTTGTTGTTATGAATATAATTATGTGTATATTTGTGTATGCCGGCTATTATTTGATTCGATCCCTTGAGGACGAATTTCTTTCGTTAGCTAATTTTGTGTATGTTTGTTTAGTTCCACAGACGGTTGACAGAGCTGCTGATGACCTGGGTGACAGATTTGAGGTATAATTCTGTTATGCCTTCAGCAAGGGGGGATGTCATGACCCAAAAAGGCATGATTGTGTGTGTGCTTCGGCACCAGAATTATCCCCGCCAAGTTGCAGAGCATTGCACGGGGGTGTTTCCTGTTGCAGAGGAAACCCCAGTGCAGGGACGCGTTTCCCGCCTTTTCTGCAGCTTCTTTTGCAGAGTGCATTGCTCATGTTGCAAGAGGAATGCACGGAGCAAAAGAGTTCACGCCACTGGTATGCAAATTCGTTCCCCGTGATTGGTTAGTGGTAAATTATTCACACGTGGCGG
>NW_005842061.1:201736-203917 GCF_000455745.1 Alligator sinensis | reverse complement strand
GGGGCGCGGGGGCCCCCGGGGGGGGGGGGGGTTTTCACGCGGCGGGCTGTGGCCAGCAGCCCGGACATGCCGGTTCGGGGAAAGCAGGCGGCACACTAGAATTAGACACGGACGCTTAGTAGTTGATTTAAGATTATTTTACTTACACCGAAGATGGTCGCGGTGCAGGCAGGAAAACTTGCTTGAGTTGCAGTTACAGACAGAAAAGAAGAGAGGCGGACTAGAGTTCCTTCCCGTGAACCTTCTAGCCCAATCTGGTTGGAGGCTCTAAACTGCGAGCCCGTCGCGCCAACCGAAGAAAGTACTCGAAGCAAAGAGCTCTGAATAGACTCACACGAAGTTTGCTAGGCTCCGTGGAACTTGCGTGCAGGGAAGGGTACGTCGAGGGATCAGGCGGCGACGGGGAGAGGCGAGAGGCTGATCAGACCCCTACAGCCTTCTTGATATACACGCTGGGTCTGATAGTCTCCGCAGCGCTAGAGATCTTCACGAGACGTGAAGTTCTCCTCCTCCTGATAGTCGTGGAGTTCTCCAACTTGGGCGGAAACCACTCAAGCCTCTTATACGACTAGCAAGCCAATCACTAGCCGCCACGTGGGAATAATTTAGAACTGGCCAATAGTGGGACGCAAATTTCAATACAAATGGCGGGAACTCCTTGCAGCGTGCATTTCTCTTTTTGCAACCTAAGAAATGCACCCTGCAAAGAAAGCTACGAGTGGCGGGAAATAATTTAGCAGTGCCGAAGCACACGCAAACAAAAATCACACCCTTGGGTTGTGACAGAGTGAAGCTAAAAGGAGAATTTAGCATGCTTAATGAATAGGCCTTCACATCAGTGTATAGCCTATGATGTTTGCATCCAGATACTGTCCCTGCAGCACCAGGCAAGGACAGATGTAAGTCATAGGTAAGGAGAGTGCCAGTTGAACACAGATTCCAAGTGTTCTCATAAGGAAGGTTCCTTGTGCAGTAGAGACTTCAGAGCGATCTTCTCCCATTGCACCCATTTGTTTCATTGAATTATTCTGGGTTTCCTTGTAAAGATTCTGGTGTGTGGAGAGGAGAGGAACACCCAGATATATGTGGCTGTACATATATACGTACAAAATACATATGTACGTATGTGTACATATCTGTATGTACGTACGTACGTACATACAAATATGTACACACAGCGGAGTATCAGTAATCTGAACTAATAGGGACCAAACCTCATTTATGTAACCCTGGGCGCAACACTACATGCGCCCTCACCTGAATAGTGGGATCCTGGGGTACCCGGTAGCCAGTAGCCCTGCCCAGCCCCCCTGGGAAGCTGCTGCAGTGCCCCCCTTACAATTAAGCACCCTTGCAGGCAAGTCTCAAACTATTTACAAGATTTAATTATTTACAACATAACCAATAATCATTAAATAAGCACATGGATATACCGACTAATAAACCCTCAAGAACTTATTTACAGTCTCTCACTTGCACACGGAGTACTAGGGATCCTGTGTGCACTGCCCCTGGCGGGGTATCTCAGGGAGCAGGATTGTCTGTGTCCCTGCACGTGGTCTGTGGATGCTTCCTGGTGTTGGTGTCTGTCTCCGTGCTCCTGGGGTCTCCGGGCCCAAAGCGGCCTCCAGGCAGCAAACGGCAACTCCTCTGCCGTTCCTTCAAGACAGCCTTCCCCTGCCTTTGACCCCTTTCCCCAGCTCTGCTGTGCGCAGTGTCTGGGCTGCAGGCTTTAGCAACCCTCCTGCCCCACACAGCCTCACAGCCCCAGCAAATGCAGCCCCTCCCTGGGCTTTGCCTGCCCCTGGGGCCCCTCACCCCTCAGGGAAACTAGGGCAGACTCCGGCAGTCCCCCCCTCCCGGCTCTGCTGTGCTCCCTTAGCCACACCGGGCTGCAGTCAAGTCTTCACAGGCTTGGAGTCTCCACACAAGCAGTCCCTGCCTGCTCCTGCTGCCTCCCAGGGGGAGAGAAGAACTGGATACTGTATCACTCCTATTTCAACCTCTGCTGCAGCTTTAGCAGGGCGCTCCCAGGGGTCTTGAGGGACCACTATGTTGAGACTTTGGATCTGGTCTCCAGCTTGTCCCTCAGCCCCTCCCCCTCCCGCGGGAAAACTGCTCACCCCTTTTATCCAAGCCTCTCAGCCAATCCCAGCTCAGGGCCCTTCGGGGGGGGGGGGG